>NW_017306807.1:588645-594753 GCF_000935625.1 Nanorana parkeri
GGTTTGGAGGGTTTAAGGCACTTTAGAGGAGTGACCCCTTGGTTCCCTGCCTACATCAATAACATCAATGGGTTGTGGCTTCAGTACAGTGCAACATTAGAAATGGCCACAAAACTTTGTTCTGGCCACAAAAAAACACTTCTGCAGCCCAGCAGTGGTCCAAGCCAACTATTGCAGGAAATGAATTCGTACTACTACTAAAAATACCTGTGAATAGTCTATAATAATTTTCTGCCGTATTCAAGTAGCCAAGTTACTGAATTTGCTTTTAGGTGTTACCCTACACTATGACCTGTCATATAAACACTGCACAATTATGTCTGAACTAACTATACATTCTTTTTGTCTTAGGTCTCATATTCACAGATGTAAAAAAGAAACATACAGCACTATTTGCTCTCTGATGCCCAGTGGAAAAAAAAAACGGGAACACAGCCAGGTAGCTCAAGTGGAAGTGAGTGTCATATTGAAAGGGATGAGACTCTAGCACCAAACAACACCTAGAAAAATGTCTCCTGACAAAAATAATAATGTGCAACACTGGGATTTATTCACATTTGCTGGATCAGGTACAGTGTGCACATGCTCTAAGTCAGGGCTCAAAATTTCCACTCGCCCGCTCGCAATTGGCGAGTGAAAATTGCGTGGGGGCGAGTGGAAATCCAGGGGGGGGACTTCCGCCGCTTCGGCAGCGCCGATCGCTGTCTGTTTCCTCCACCCGCTTCTTGGAGCGGCACCGCAGCCTCCGACGGCCGGGCCGCTTCTCCCTCGGCCCTATTGTCTTCATTCTGCTGCTGGCTAAAGGGAAATCAGTGTGTATCCTTAAACATTAGGCCACTGAAACACATGTTGGCTACACAGGTTGAAACCTTGTACCCTTATATACCTGCCATGGGAATACCTGGGTTTCTATAAAAGGAAACAGAAATATCAGTTTCGCAAAATGTATAGTATTACAGACTCATACTTCTTCCTTAGGGTTTAATGTACATTTATTCTTCTTGAAAGCAAAAAATAAAAAATCCTAGTACTGGTGTGGGCAACATCTGATTGCCTGTTTTGTGTTTATTTTACTGTCAGCTAAACAGTCCTTTTCCTAACACTGGATTATCTTTTATAATGTGTTCTGACAGAATGGACTGGAGAATGTAAAATGCTTATGTATTAGAAGTAACTCTGAGGCATTTAATAATGTATGCGCTGCCACACTGCATCTTCTACCGTGCTGCTTCCCCTTGCACAACAGGGCGGGAAAATGACTTGAGCTGGAAACTTCACATAAGAAAACCATACATTTATATCACATTGCAAATTCCAATTAGCAAGTAAAACAGCATTAGATTTACATGAATTCATCTGTCATCTGTTAGGCTCCACCAGAGCGTACTTTATGTTGTGTCAGCTATAATGGAATAAATGTAGATCATTGGACATTATGTAATTCTAAAGATAATACAGTTAAATACAGGTGAAGCTCGAATAATTAGAATATCATGCAAAAGTAATTGCAGTAATTGCTGCAAAAGGGGCCCAAACCAAGTACTGAGTACATATGCATGCTTGTACTTTTCAGAGGTCCGATATTGTTCTATGTACAATCCTTGTTTTATTGATTGCATGTAATATTCTACTTTTTTGAGATTGTGGATTTGGGGTTCTTGGGGTTTTCATGAGCTGTAAGCCATAATCATCACAATGATGACAAATCACGGCTTGAATTATCTTGCTTTGCATGTAATGAGTCTATCTCATATATTAGTTTCACCTTTTAAGTTGCATTAGTGAAATAAATGAACTTTGCACGATATTCTAATTATTCGAGTTTCACCTGTACATTTCTTCTGTAAAATATAGCTGCACATTTAGTGTAGGTACACTTCTTTTTTTAAGCCCCCCTTCCAGTCTTATACTTACCTTACACTGTATTCACCTATTCTCTCCAATTTCGCTGAGGATTGCTGTTATCTGCCGGCCACCTGGACCAGTATCTCGCTTTCTGGATGACTTCTCTGCCTCGCTACCCTATTTTCTCTCCTCAGAAATATCCATTATCATTCTTGGTGACTTTAACATTGCTACTAACATTAGACATGTGCACCAGCAAAAAATTTGTTTAGTTTAGTTTCGTTTTGAAAAAAAAAAATTAGTTTAGTTTAGTTTTGAAAAAAAAAAAAAAATTTGTTTAGTTTAGTTTCGTTTTGAAATATAAGGGGGGGGGGGGGACCCTCCTAACATTCCTACCAGACGTAAAGGGTCTGGTATGAATTGGGGGAAAACTCACGCTTTTTTTTTCATCTTCTGCAGACTGTAAAAAAAAAAATCATTTTGATGCAACAGAATTCGCCCAATAACGAATTTCGTTGTGTCAAAATGAATTTAAGGTGAACAAAAATGACTTTTTTTTTTACAGTCTGCAGAAGATGAAAAAAAAAAAAAGCCTGAGGTTACCCCCAATTCATACCAGACCCTTTAGGTCTGGTAGGAATGTTAGGAGAATGCCAATTCAAAAGCAAAGGAAAAAAACCAAACTTTAAATATTAGTTGACTTGGCCGGGATTTGAACCTAGGACGTTAGCAATGGGAATCCTGTGCTCTAACCTCTAGACCATAGCCATTGTCCTTTAAGCATTGAAGCATCGAAGCATCTGATATATATGAATGCAATATGTAGCATTTGAAAGCTGAGAATGTCAAATGGGCGGAGCGAGCCGTGACGTCATGGCTCGGTCTGCCCATCTGTTGACACAGACTTAATTTCATTTTTTTTTCTTCTGGTTTTCGTCGGGTGGTCGTCTGCGGTGGGGCTTTTTTTATTTCGGCGGGTCGGCGGGGGTCCTGCATCCTGATCCTGACTCTGGATTACATCGATGGAGCCATTTTTTTATTTTTTTATTAAAGGACTAGTCAAAAATTGACTGTTTGTTTTTTTTTTCAATTAAAGGATTTTGTCAAAAGTCTGGAGTTTTTACTAACTATTTGATTTAACCCTTTAGTGAATGGGTAGGGGTACAAGTACCCCTTACTCATTCACATGGGGGGTAACCTCACGCTTTTTTTTTTTCATCTTCTGCAGACTGCCTGCAGGTTCCCCCCAATTCAAAAAAAAGCCTGAGGTTCCCCCCAATTCATACCAGACCCTTTAGGTCTGGTAGGAATGTTAGGAGAATGCCAATTCAAAAGCAAAGGAAAAAAACCAAACTTTAAATATCAGTTGACTTGGCCGGGATTTGAACCTAGGACGTTAGCAATGGGAATCCTTTGCTCTAACCTCTACACTATAGCCTCTGTACTCTAAGCATTGATGTGTTGTAGAGGTACAATGGTGTCAATGGTGCAACGAAATACGTCCAATAACGAATTTCAGGAAATCGGGAATTTCGGATTCGTTTGCATTCGTCTTAGCTGTAATTCGGAATTCGGATGCATCCGAATCTCCGAAAATTCGTCCAAAACGAATTTCGGAACGAACCGAATCGCACATGTCTAACTAACATTAACACCCCGGCCTCCACTCAATTTCTTAACCTAACCTCTTCTTTTGATCTAACACAATGGTCATACACTCCTACTCACTCTGATGGTAACATACTAGATCTTGTGTTCTCTCACTTTGCACTCCTTGCAACCTCTCCAACACCCCTTAACCCCTCTCAGACCACAACCTTCTCAGTTTCACCCTCATCCTATCCCCAACCCTGAATCCACCTACAGGGCACACTGCCACCCGGAGAAACCTTCGCTACCTCGACCCTTCTCTACTCTGCTACTGACTACCTCTATGACAAAATCTCACCCCTGTCCTGCCCTGACCTTGCTATTTCTGTCTACAACAGCTCGTTTTCATCCTCTTTAGACACTTTGGCTCCGCTCACTACACACAGACTTCAACCACGTCCACTAGAACCGTGGCAAACAAATGAAACCAGACATCTAAAAAGACATAGCCGCACTCTTGAACGACTGTGGCGAAAAACTCGGCTTCTGCAAGACTTCACCCTGTACAAAGCTGCCCTCCTAAAATATAATTCCTTCCTCCATGCTGCCAGACAGACTTATTTTGTCACTCTCATTAACTCACTCTCATCCAAACCTCGGCAACTCTTTTCTACCTTTAACTCTTTACTATGTCCTCCACCGCCACCACCCACTAACTCCCTCACTGCCCAGGACATTGCCATTCATTTCAAAAACAAAATAGATACAATTCGGGATCAGATCACCACTGTCCAGTCAACTTCCCCTATTCATGTACCAGACCCTCCATCACACCTGTTACTTTCCTCTTTTGACCCTATTACCACAGAGGAGGTGACAAAGCTTCTCTCTGACACCCACCTCACCACTTGCCCCCTGGACCCTGTTTCCTCACCACTACTTCGTTCACCCTCTTGGTCTATCCTACACTCTCTTACTCACATTTTCAATCTCTCACTCTCTACTGGCATATTTCCCTCCCCTCTGAGGCATGCCCTGGTCACCCCGATACCCAAAAAACCCTAATTGGACCCTACCGACTTCAACAATCTCAGACCAATCTCCTTACTCCCTTTTACCTCCAAACTTCTAGAACGTCTTATCTACTGCTGCCTGAGTCACCACCTTACTGATAACAACCTTCTCGACCCTTTACAATCTGGCTTTCGCCCCCTACACTCCACTGAAACCGCCCTCCTAAAACTCACTAATGACTTACTAACAGCTAAAAACAAAGGCCACTATTCCCTACTCTTGCTGTTATACCTTTCTGCTGCTTTTGATACTGTTGACCACCTGCTCCTCCTCAAAAAACTCCAGTCACTTGGGCTACAAGACTCTGCTCTCTTGTGGTTCTCCTCCTACCTATCTAAGCTGAGCTCTTGATATTTCCTCCTGCCCGTGCACCTTCCCCCAACTTTTTCCTCGAGATTGTTAACACTACTATCCAACCCTCCTCCCATGCCAAGGTCCTAGGTGTCATCCTTGACTCGAACCTCACCTTTCTTCCCCACATCCAATCACTATCCAGATCCTGCCGCCTTCACCTTCGTAACATCTCCAAAATACGCCTTCCTCACCAAAGACACCACAAAAGTACTTATCCACTCACTTGTTATATCTCGTCTTGACTATTGCAACTCCCTCCTCATTGGCCTTCCACTAAACAGGCTATCCCCCCTTCAGTCTATCATGAATGCAGCTGCCAGACTCATTCACCTAACCAACCATTCAGCGTCTGCAACCCCCCTCTGTCAATCCCTACTCTGGCTTCCATTCGCCCAAAGGATAACATTCAAAATATTAACAATCACTTACAAAGCCATCCACAACTCTGCCCCCGGCTATATCTAAAACCTTGTCTCAACCTAACCGTCCACTCCGCTCTTCCCAAGACCTCCTGCTTTCTAGCTTGTCAACTCCTCCCATGCTCGCCTCCAGGACTTCACTAGAGTCTCTCCCATCCTCTGGAACTCTTACCCCAGCCTGTCCATCTGTCTCCCACCTTGACTGCCTTTAGGCGTACCCTGAAAACTCACCTCTTCAGGGAAGCCTATCCGACCTCAAACTAACTGCTCAACCATCACTTTCTCAAACAATTCATCCCCACACAGCTACCTCCTCATGAATCACTTCCCCCTCCATTTTAGATTGTAAGCCCTCATGGGCAGGGCCCTCCTTACCATCTTGTCTTGAATGGTATTGTGATTGTAATGTCTTCCTTATATTGTTAAGCGCTGCACAAATTGTTGGCACTATATAAATCCTGTATAATAATAATCATAATACTAATAATAATACCTGTCCCCAATCTGCTGTGCATAAGCAGTCCTACAAGAGAACATTCTAAGAAGCAGCTGTGTGTTGTGAATTAGGCCACACTGCCTAGTTCTTAGCAGATCGAGGACAGCTGAGTATAGGACTAGCAGAGGGGGCAGGAGGTTAAAGAATTAATGTAACTGCAGAGAAAGAGCAGTCACATTTGTAACCTTTGTTGCAAAGTTTGTGGATTCTTGATGTGCTACCACATTGGAAAGTCCCCATAATAAGTATCACAATCCTAAAGGTCGCTTAGCTCTTTGCCATCTCCTGGTACGGAAAGGGGAAAGGGAAGGTTACATAAAACCTACTCAT
>NW_017306807.1:594763-629462 GCF_000935625.1 Nanorana parkeri
CCGATTACTCAATAATTCACACCTGCAAACAAACAAGAGAATGGTATAGTAAACATAATTTCCCATTGAAGAACAGATGTTGATGCATGCTGGTAAAAGTTGCGTGATCTGCCAAATGCGCAAGGGAATCTTCCCAGGAAATGTCTTCGTAAATGAATTGTGGGAATATTTATTTCTAAACATGCCTTCTACAACTATGTTCTTTTTCAAAGTGAATGGGTAAGCAAAGTATTCAGAATACCCCCACTAGTGATACTCTGTAAAACCATTACGACATTCTCTTCCTGATTAGAAGTGAAACAACAAATCGGATCTCCCTATTTCATTTAATAAGTAAAAGCACAGGGAATCCTGAGAGATTCCCATACTCTTACTTTACCCATTAGCAAGTATTATATCCATGAACTATTTGATCCTAATCCTCTTAGATGATATACAGTACTCTGTAATGATATGCATGAAATTGAATAAATGTGGCACCATATTTAATCTCTATAGTACGTTACTGACCTAATAAAAGATCATTTGGACTATTTCACGTAACTGCCACCCCCAGTGGATAGGAAAAGATACACAGACCTGTTCACCTGTCAGATCCAGGTTATATGCTGGTTTGAACAAATCAATTTGCTTGTTTATCAATTGTATAGTAAAGAATTTGCAGCAAATGTATTTTGTCCAGATGCTTAAAATTTTTTATTGTTATCTAACAGATCTCTGTAATTTATAAAAACAAGAGGGCTGAGGAATGAGCCTGGTCTGTTGTGTAAATTCCTGATAAAAGCCTTCCTTGCAATTCAATCATTACCTCTGCTATACAGCACACAACATATATCTCTGTTTATTGTGGAATGGCTTCATTCACAAATACGAAGGTTTTATTTGCAATCATTTGCCAGAATAGTGCCAGAAAAGAAGGTGATTTGGTTGTGCATGTTATCAGGAACTACAGGGAAAACCTAGATAAACCATAGTGATCAATTAGCATTCAACCTGTGGACTCATTCCCCTAATCTACAGTCACTTGTATCTCAGCAACCATTCACAGATTTTTATTTGAATTGCCAGATCTTAATCAAACAATAATTACGGTGTTCATTTGAAAGGGCAATGCATAAGCCTTTCAAGCGAAGCACCACATAAAAATTCTACTGCCTCCACTACTACTGCTAATCCCAATAATAATGTTATCTTTTGAAAAAAAAATGTCTTACATTTTTATTATGTAAATGACAGAAATGTCATGAGCAAGGGACTGACAGTGTACAGACATAGACAGCCGCACATGCCTGGTATTTGAGCCGGCTGCTGTAAAGGACATGACAACCAAGGTCAGCAGTGTAAGAGGGTTGCTTGCAGGGGGGTACAGAGGTGGTCAGTAGTGGAGGAGTGCAGGTACAGTGACACAGAGATCAGCAGTGATGTAAGAGGACAGGAAGAGTGCAGGGGTGCAGTGGTGAGCAGTGGTGGAGGAGGACAGGGAGAATGCAAGGGTGAAGTGGTGATCAGTGGTGGAGGAGAAAAGTAGGGGTGCAGAGGGGAGCAGTGGTGAAGGAGGAGGCGCAGAGGTGAGCAGTGGTGGAGGAGAAGAGGAGTGCAGTGGCACAGAGGTCAGCAGTGATGTAAGAGGGCAGGAAGAATACAGGGGTGCAGAGGTGATCAGTGGTGGTGAAGAAAAGTAGGGGTGCAGAGGTGAGCAGTGGTGGAGGAGGAAAGAAGGAGTGCAGGGTTGCAGTGGTGATCAGTGGAGGAGGAGTGCACGGGTGCAGAGTTGATCAGTGGACGAAGGAGGAGTGCATGGGTGCAGTGCAGAGACGAGCAGAGACGCAAGGTAAGTCTATGGACGTGTGCAGACACAGCTGGATCGGAAGTGCCTGCAAGCAGAGAGGAGTCAGCGCTGGATCGGAGAGCCGCCGCACCGCTGGGGGACAGATGAAAACTTCAGGAAAGAAGAGGAAGATCGGATTAAGAGACATAATTTACGGTAAGTGCTGACATTAACATTGGGGGGAGGGGAAAAAATTATCCTCTAATGTTGCTTTAAGTGTTGTGAGGTGTGCAGGGAGGGAGGGAAAACGGTTTATTAGTTTTTGTTTAGATCTTGGAGTTGGGCTTTAGGTACCATTATATGTGAAAGTTAGCTGTAGGCCCAACTTCTGCTGCTCTGGCTCTTTCACTATTCATTTTTAAAGTTGGTCTAGCAATTTTGTCTCAAAACATCATCACTGTGTAAATTCTGGATTTAATATTTGTCTCAGAGCTGGTTCCTCGCCTAACTGCATGGGATCAAAGTCATAATACAAGCACTGGTACAGGGGAAGAATTCAAGAAAACAAACTGGCCATGTTCTCTCCACTCAGTAATACCGACTACATGATGTGTCAAAGGTAATTTTGTTGTAAACAAGAGATAGGGGTGTGTTCATGGGTGCCCTGTACTTACCGTATATACTCGAGTATAAGCCGTCCCGAATATAAGCCGAGGAGGGGCCTTTACACAAATTGGTCACAGACATTTATCTGTTGTTCTACATGGACTGTTAACAGGGAAATTCCTAGTGAATTTGTCTTGGAATTCACCGGTAATGGGTAAATTTCATAGCATAACTGGGCATCATAAATATCAATATAACTTTATTAGGGTGACTAAAACAACAGGATACAATGAAGCCCTCATGCTCTGGAATATTGATAACCAATAAAAAAAATCTGTTCAGAGTGCAATTAAAAGCTCAATGAAGAGTCCATTTTCATGCATTTATAAAATAATGCTATCACAAATCCATTCTGATGGTTCTTCAAACTATGTTGTCAAAATACAAAAAAAGAAACTATAATGTTTATTGTGACACAAAACATATATTATTTGACCTTTTGTCAATTTTTAGAATAGTAGCTTTTGGCAGGCTATAATGCAATGTAAAAGTCATTGCTACTAACATAAAACAATACAGCTATCTGTCAGATCTTAGATGATCTAATTTTCAGGCATCTGTCTGGATTTCAAGCATCTAAAACAACATCTTTGTTTTAGCTCTAGAAACACCTACTTGGAAGTGCCCTATTACATCCATAAAAGGTAGTTGTGGAATGTACCTGCTGTATTTTATACCCTATAGCTTATGCCAGCGATCAGAAACCTCAAAGACAGCCAAAAGTAGAAGTCTGTGGGAGAAAGAAATGTAATGTTTTTTTATTTTCCTTGGTTTTAAATGTGACTATAACCTTAAGGCTGTCATTTCAGTCTGAACCAGGAAAGATCTTCTCATTATATAAACTTTGCCACATAAAAAAAAAAAATCAGTATAAAAGCCTTCCACAATTGCAGACATGTGCACAACTATGGAGATATATAGTAGTTTTGTACATTTTCTTTATTTATTATGGTTAGGTATAAAACATTTTTTTAAAATCTAATCAGGTAAATATGAAATATTTTTTAATATGAATACTTTGTTTTTTTATAGCCAGCCAGCAGGTAGAGCTCTAGTCCTCTTTTTATATGTTTAGCTGTCTATCCTTATCAGATTTCTTGAAAGCAGCTTGTGGTCAAGCTGACAATTAGACACACAAGCCAGAGCTGGGACTCACCCCTGTGACAGCCCCTTAATACTCCTCTCTGCCTGCTTGTTAAAGAAGCCTGTCCTAAGTGGATAATTAAAGCTGCCTTCTAATTCTGCAAATGCTAGTTGTCTAGCTCTCTTGTTGACCCTCTGGCTTCAACACTTACAGAATTATCCAGTACATCTGACGTTATATTGACTTTCCTGGTCTGCATACTTCTCAAAAGGCCCACCAACCCCCTTATAGCTTACCTTACTAGATGTCCTTCCTACTCTTTTCTCCCCCCGCAGTCAGCATTGTGTGTAGCAGTCAATTGCTAGGCCCAAGCATTGACGTATGACCAGAGACCAGTCATTTTAGTGTGGGCTGCAGAGGAGGAAGTGCTGCTAAGGTGAGTACAGGGGGTGCAGGGTCTTTGCAGAGACATTATCACTTTGCTCTACATTAGCAAGGTCACAGTGGTTCTTTAAAGTACCCCAGTCATAAGAACAAAATGAAGATTGCTATTGTTGGCCACCTTTTGAAAATAATAGTTACCTGACTGTATCTTACTTCAATACATTTTAAGCCAATAACCTGGAACAAGAATACAGCTAATGAAAGTCAGAGAAAATCTTGAAAATGTGATCACCATCATAAAGTATTGAAGCCATTGGATAAACATTACAGCTAGGCAGCTTTGAAGGAGGAAAGGTCAGCAATGACAGTCTGCATTTTTTCAGTACAGATTTCTTTTGCATAAAAGAGTTTTCTGCTTTAATTTATCGTACTGCACCAATATTAATTTTGGACTGCCAATACATGACCAGGTAATACAAACATGTTTAACTAGTATGGGTATGCTTTTGATTAATTCAACAGCGTATTTAACGTGTTGGTGGGTTAGACGTTTGTTATTCATGTGGATGTATTTCTAAGAAAACTATGCAATTAATAGGGTGCGGATTCAGGAAATCGTGAATTTCTGTCTGTAATGGCTAAAACTCTGGTAAATGTTCTATGAAGTTTCAAAATGATTTATAACATGGTCAACCAATATCATCATAGCAAAACATAGAACAGCAATCAAACAAAAGAAATATTAACATTTGTGGTGAAACATGAATAATGTAACTAACGGATTTGTCTCTGTAGCTGATCCCAAGACTGTGGTTTACATAAGTATTACATTTTTCTTGGCCTGGTTTGTATGATTTACATGGAACCTTCAGTGTGCAAGATGCTGAACCATCAGTTTATGTTAAGCAGTCAAGACAATTTTCACTTTGGTTCCATTAAAGAATAACCCACAACACCCTTAAATTTAAAGTACACCTAATTTTGCAGCTTACAGTGAAATCCTGAAATAGATGTTAAAATAACTCATATATATCTATATTATTAATTGTGCATTTTCTGCTTTCACTCATATTTTACTTCTACGTTTAAGGTTTTTTCAAATGTGTAATTGAATTTCTGTTCTAACTGGGTGGCATATTTTAAAAGGGGCTTTAAACTTTTTGCTATAAACTGTACATTGGACTGTAGTTGGTGAAGAACCTGTATGGAAGCCTAGTTTGACCATATGGTGAAAACCATATTGAAGGCTGCAGGTATCAAAAAGTTTAATACTTTTTTTTTTTACTAACATAGAATCACATAATCATTAAAACATTTGGGACTATCAGGTCAGTGGTTTCCTCGTGAAATAAGCTCTCTAAGTTGATAAGAAACATTTATACATACATCATTTTAATAATAAATAATAAATCAGAATAATCCAATCTGTCAAAGTTCTTTTCAAGTCATCTTAATTATGTTCAGGTTTTATAAAAGTCACACACTCTTGGTTAAACTTTTCTTGCTTTATGGTCTGACATACAGCTCTGACATATATAAAAAATATTGACAGCTGTGGGGTGTGTCATTACAAATATGGAGCTTTTAGGTTTCCTTAATGCCTTGGTTCTCAACTGGTGGGTCGTGACCCAAAAGTGGGTCGCGACCCCGTTTTCAGTGGGTCGCCGCCTGCCCTTCACTTTTCTATGTGAGAGGCTCCTCAGCCTCCCCCTAGCATAGCAATATCAGTTCTTGCACTGAGCAGCCATTCAGAATATGATGCCTGGCGCCAAGTGTCAACTTGAGGTTGGGTGGGCTGGAGCAATGGCCGCAAGGGAGCTTCATCCATACATGAATTGCTTACAGCTCCCTCACGTGACCTGTAGAGGTGCCTGGATCGGAGTGACGTCACATTCTGGCTCCTAGCACCTCTACAGGGCGCAAGGCAGTTGTACAAGCAATGTATGTATGGATGGAGCTCTGTCACAGCACAGCAGTCCAGCACTGGACCCCAAGCTGAGGATCGCATGGATCGCTCACACCGGAACCCATGGTACTGCAATGCCGTGCTTTCCATTGCACTGCGACTTGGGTCGTCACTTAATGTCAAAAGGGCAAATGTGGGTCCTGAGGTTACATAGGTTGAGAACCACTGCCTTAATGTATAATCCTAAAGCTAAAAACAATGTAAAATGTAAAGGAAAGCTTTTGGAAATATATAATGTCGGTATCAAAAAAGCTTCATATAAGTCTCATAAATCCCCCTATTTATCTGGCATCTGCAATGTCAGATTTCACCTGCAGTGATGCTGCAGGTAATAATTGTGTTCTGTGAGCTCGGATATATATGAATGGCCTAATCGAGTGCACAGAAGCTAGCCAACATTAAAAAAAAAAACTCCATAGATACTTTGCTAGTATATCTGAATAATTTCCAGTGCCCAATAATGGGCAAAACATATTGGGCAGCACTTATTTTACTGAATTAGTATATGATAATAATAAATGGCTAAGATAGCAGAAGACTATAGATCCTCCTAATACTGGCAGTACTTGATTAAGTCTATGGGTAACCTAAAACTGCAGCAGGAACACATCCAAGGTAGAAAAAAAGATAGGGGAAAATGTATGTTGCGTGGATTACTTCTGCTTTAATATGGCAGAAAAAGTGGCCCTAGGATGTCTTATAAGCAGAAACCATGCCATAATATGAGTGTGCATATCTAAGTCTGAGTCAGTTAAAAAATAAAATGCTTTACGGTTGGATCATTTAAACACAATCAATGTAAATGTATTATCTATTGCCCCACGAGGAAGTAATACTTCCACGGTGGCTAACAGTTCCAGCAAAAAGGCTGGTGGAACATTGAGACTTACAGTTCTGCATGTCAAATGATATCTACATCTGGGCTAAGTAATTCATAGATGAAAAATTATTTTGTTAGTTTTAGCAAGGCTTGCATAATACGCTGAAACAATACTGCTTCAAGTAACACAGCCAGGAAAACGCATATTGCTTATCAACCCAAACATCAAAACACATCCCCTTGACATTTAAAGAATTGTATTATTCTTTTCAATGTAAGTTATAATGTAATCCACTAGTATACTACAACAAACTATACATAGCCAACAACAGCACACAGACGGAAACGTAATCATCATAAAAATATGAAAGATATTCTTCTTTTAAAATCTCCTGTGACATTTCACACAGTCAATCAAGTTTATCCAAAAATGATCATTTACATCAGTGGTTTTCAACCTATGTAACCTCAGGACCCACATTTGCCCTTTTGACATTAAGTGACGACCCAAGTCGCAGTGCAATGGAAAGCACGGCATTGCAGTACCATGGGTTCCGGTGTGAGCTATCCATGCGATCCTCAGCTTGGGGTCCAGTGCTGGACTGCTGTGCTGTGACAGAGCTCCATCCATACATACATTGCTTGTACAACTGCCTTGCGCCCTGTAGAGGTGCTAGGAGCCAGAATGTGACGTCACTCCGATCCAGGCACCTCTACAGGTCACGTGAGGGAGCTGTAAGCAATTCATGTATGGATGAAGCTCCCTTGCGGCCATTGCTCCAGCCCACCCAACCTCAAGTTGACACTTGGCGCCAGGCAGCATATTCTGAATGGCTGCTCAGTGCAAGAACTGATATTGCTATGCTAGGGGGAGGCTGAGGAGCCTCTCACATAGAAAAGTGAAGGGCAGGCGGCGACCCACTGAAAACGGGGTCGCGACCCACTTTTGGGTCACGACCCACCAGTTGAGAACCAAGGATTTACATCATACAGTAAAAAAGCCAAGATAAGGTCATATACAGATTCATGTATAAATAAGCTGGGTCTTCTTACCCTGCCTGTTACTACTCCTGACTGCTGAATATGCTGCACATGAATAAAGGGCTTTCTGACACCTTATTCATGGGAGTACCATACCGTCCAACATTCTGCCATGTCAAAGGGAGACACCTTTAAGCCCAAAGTACATAGGCAAAGGCCACACCCCTACCACATCCCTAGTTATGTGGATGATAAATTATTATGTAAGAAAAAAATGGATCTATCCACTATCTAACAGCCTTTTTTTTTTTACGTCTACCTTTCCTTTATACTGACTTTTCAAAGTAACAAATGCAAACATTTAGAGGCTGTATAAAATATTTAGGATAGTGTAACACTCTTTTTATTTAAATTGTATTTTTTTAATACATGTCTGTACATTACACCAAAAATAGGGACAACTGGAGAGAAAAGAAGGACAGAGAGATTTGGTTTCAAAAGAGGGTCTGTCCCTCCAAATGAGAGTAATTTGGGAGATATTGAGTTATTGAGTGCACTGCACAATTCCACTATGGCAGTTTCTGGCTGTCCTAGTAAAACCAGTCTTCCCAGCATAAAAGGGATTTCATATATCATAAAGTCCTGGATTATCTTCCTTGCTAAGCCGCAGCCCTTCCCGCCAAGCCGCACTCCATGCCTTAATGCAGTGATTGGTGGAGATCTCTGCACCCGTACTTCAAACATGCAAAGAAAGTTTATGCACTGTCCCTCCCCTCCGCAGTAGAAGAGAATGAGAGCTTACACATAACCCAGGTAATGACCAAAGTGTTAGTGCCGGTTCATAGGAAAACACAATGCATATGAGCATGCACGATTAGCTACATGCTCCCTTGGGGGTTTTAGCTTCTGTGGTTACAAATACTTGTGCAGGTGCTACAAGTGCTAAAAATATAGCCAAAAATGAATGTGTACCAGTAAGTGGCCAAACATAACCATTACTAGGCAACAGAAATATAGCTATAGGATATATAGGAGTTAATTAATTAAAACTGGATTCAAAAAACATTGAGATTATATCCATAGAAATTAGATTCCTTGATTTTTTTTTTATGCATCCTACAAAATGTTAACCTAAACCCCATTGGGGGCTGTGGGTCACAGCTCCATTTTCATTTGCTCATAATGTACAAATGAGCTCCTTTTTGATTTTGTGTAAAGTGTATAGGGTTCTTTCTCTCAGTACTTAAATGGCACACTTTCAGCTGTCACTTACATAAGTATAGCAATGCCCTTTTTAGTAGCAACACATCTCGATCGCAACAGTTTAGAGTAAAATGTATCCAGTATTTACTAATTTACATAAAAAAGTAAGTCGTGAACCTTTTTATGTCCCACAGAGATCCACTGAAAACAGCACACAAAGAAAGAAATATCTGATTTGTGGGATAATTAGAATTCAGCTATTCCCTGCTTAAGTCTACTCGCTGCTCTATAACTAGCAAAGCCGCCATAAATAACATACTGCTTCTTATCTGACCCATAATCAACACTCTGTGCGCAACATGAATTTATCCTGGAGAGTTTGCCCTACTTGTCTCTTCATTTCCATCTTTAATACATCAGATTGTCAGCATCTCATATTCCCCAACTCTGCATATTTATGCGTATGTGTGCAGATGTGCCAGCAAAACCCCCTTTTACATTACGCGATATGTATTCTTGTTGTGCAAACTGTTCATCAGCATCCAGATTGCCATCTAACTCTTTGGAGGGTTTTGAACAGCTTCACAAAGTAAATATCTGAAAAAAAAACGAACATAATTTAAGCCAAATACCTCCGTTCCGAAGAAAACAGCATCCTAGAACCATGGTGATTTCAGCTCTGCTTTTTTAGAAAGCATTCCAATGCCCAAGAGGCTTCTCTTCTCTTATCCATCATTTGCACTGTGCAGAGGGATTCTTTGTAAATGTATATACAGGCTGACCTGTTTTATGTACAGAAAGGGGTCAGTCGGCATTACCTGCTGGGATAGTCATGGTATGCTCAAGTCCAAACATCTGCTAACCCCAGTGACTCCCCTGCCAGACATCCAGATGGTTCAGCCCAAGAATTTGGTCCTTCTAATCTCTTCACAGTCCAGTAGAATGGCAAATCAGAACAGTGAGCAGTAATCCCAGAGCTTTTACACTCAATCACTCAGGGCTGTTAACTCACTACTGTACTTGGGTGATTCTTCTGCTGTCAAAAGGGATTAGGGCTGGTTTTACATTGTAGTTTGCAAAAGGAATGCATCACTATGGGAAATGACACATACATAGTTATTACACTACATACTTTGTGCCATTAATTAACTACACTGGAGAAATTGTGTGTGTAGCATACTGCCAACAATTCAGTTACAAAGCAGGAGATGATCGCCAACAAAGCAGCACTGTCTCTTCGTGCTTGCATTCTGATGGAACATGTTTCATTTATTCTAATTATGTTTAAGTTCACAACTATAATAATATATCCCAATTCTCTACAATGTCCTGCGGCTTCCAGTCAAATCCAAAATGTCATTCTCCAATTGTCATTGTCCATAGTGTAAATGAATACAAATTGTATGATGCTCCAAGGCAAAACAAACAATTCTCATTTCATGTACTTTAATAAATGAAGCCCACAGCTACATATTATGATTTAATGTAATAACCATGAAGCACATTTCAAGCTTTATATATTGTGCATTGCTCACTGCAGATTTGCAAACTACCATAAGCTGTATACTCAAATTATTGTACACAGCTACAATTTAGACAGAAGCCAGTTAACCCACCAGTATGTCTTTGGAGTGTTGGAGAAAACCGGAGTACGCGGAGGATACCCACACAGGCACAGGGAGAACATGCAAACTCCTTCTAGTAAATTCCAAATGCCAAAAAGGTTCAATAGTGGAATTTGACTATCATTTGCCATAATCTTTTTTTTCGCATTGAGAAGGTACTGTAGAAAGTTCACTACTATGTACAGCCTGAACGCCAAACAAGATGGTAATAGTCATGTCAAGGCAATAGGGAATGCAGTCTAAAGCTGGCCATACCACTATAGATTATCTGCAGATTTTCGATGGTCAGATGGAAAAAGTGCAACAGATTCCTCCACCTATGCTAAACTGTGGGGATGTAGGAATCTCTCACTGGGTATCTTGCTAGTCGTCCCTGCTGGCTGTCAAAATACCTGAAAAATCTGATTAGATACAGACATTGTTCAGGTATTTTGAGAGCCAGCAGGGCCGACTAGCAAGATACTGAAGCTTGGCCCAGTGGGAGATTCCTCCATCCACACAGTTAGCATAGATGGAGGAATCTTTTGTGCTTTTTCCATCTGACCATAGAAAATCTGCAGATAATCTATAGGTGTATGGCCAGCTTTACAAAGAAGTCAAATTACTGACTAATCAGAGAATTGCAAGCAGGTGGTATCTACACTAGACACTAAAAATAATATATATTGTGACAAACAAAATATTATTGGTCATTAATACCATACAATCAACTACTATAATAAAAAATATTATATTATTTATATAGAGCAAACAAAGTTTTATATATATATATCTATCTCTCTCTCTCTATATATATATATAGAGAGAGATATATATATATAGATATATATATATATAACTTTTAACAAACATGTTATAGAGTTTAATTAGGGCCCATTGACTTTCAAAAACATATGCATATTTCTATCTATTTGCATGAGCATCAACTTTTCATGGATACACTGAATATGCACCTTTTGTAAGTCTACATTTTGCTGAACTGCAGCCTACAGAAACATGTAGATGGAGACTGTATCGTTAAGTACACGGGCATAAATGTGTCCTTGCTGTTTCTGTGTGGGTTGGCATTCTCAACTGCTACATTTGACTGAATTGTTAAAAAAAATATATATATTTTTACCCCAACAAAACTCCACAGAAAGCTTGTAGCCTGTGTATTCTTTTATTGTCAATGTTATTTTATTTTGAGAACAATGTAATAGCAGCACTCATACAGGAATATTAAAGGTAGCTGGGTTACTTTCAATCAGGCTGATTGTAATTTGCATGAAAAAAGAGAAGCCATAGAGGTGACTTAAAAGTATTGGGAAGTTATGAACCTTGGCAACCATGTTAGAGAAATGAACAGAAAAGCACATCAGCAGGCATTGTTGATAAAAGAGTGCTGAGCCTTGTGGCCCATTTGTTCAAACATTTGTTAAAGATACAAATCTTCCGGAGCTCGGTATGTGCTCTGGTGGCACTTAAAGCCCCACTCTGGGCTCCAGAAAAAATAGCCTTACATTGGGGCCTCCCCACACTGCAAGCGTTAAATGCTTGTTAGGGGAAGAGGAATAAGCCACTCTGGCAGGCTTCATCTACACTGTGTACATGTTCCCCTGAAACTGCTTCTCTAAGGTTCTACAGCTGGCAGTCGCACTATGAAGTCATCATGTACAATGCATGAACATTATATGAGAATGGCGATAACCCACCCATAACCCCAAGCTTCAGAGAAAAGACGTAAGTGCCGAAAGCCTGCTGGAGCAAGGAATAAGGTAAATATTACAGCTTATTCCTCTACCCCTAGACATAACAAAGATTGACCCCTGCAGTGAGGGGGGCCCTACTGCAAGGGTATTTTTTTTAGTCCTGGAGTTCAGCTTTAAGGAAGCCTTGCAGAAGTGACAGTGAGAGACCCCAAAATGTAGTGGACAACGAAGTGATCAGTGTTTGTGTCACCACAGTACAGGTAACAATTTCTGATGAAGCAAGGGAGGTGTTTCCTCTGAATACTCCAATAAGAGCAGAGATTAGATTGCTGCTGGAGTCAGTGCAGAGTGGAATGGTTTACATAAAGGAAATCTAGAAACTGTCCTGTTGTATACTCTAATCTAGTGGTTCTTAACCTGTGTACCCTCAGGACCCACATTTATCCTTGGTCATTAAGTCTAAAACACACAGAATTGCGGTACCGCATGTTCCGATGCGGACAATTGAACTATGGTCGGGAGGTACGTTTGCGGTGGCATTCAAATGAATAGCTTGTATATGCTCCGATGATTGGTCAGGAAGCCAGGACATGAGGGGGAGTGAAGCAGGTGTTCTTCCAATAGAACACTGGCTTCCCACATAATCAGGAAGCCGGGCGGCGGCCCATGGATGCCAGTCTCGGTATTTGGTATCGACAAGAACCGGAAAAAATTATTGGTACTCAAGAGGACACTGAGGAACATTCCATCTGTGCAGCAACGGAAGAGACACGCTTCAGTGACTGGAGAAGCAGGAAGTCGGCTGGCCAGTTCGGTGAGTAACTTTTTTTAGCAGCTAGACAAAAAATTAGTAATTAACCCTTACAGTGTGGCTACCCCTGCACTAATATTTTTTTCCCAGAGCTCTTCTTAAAATAAGTAAGCAAAATAGACAAGAGGACACTGAGGAACATTCCATCTGTGCAGGAAGGAAGAGACACGCTTCAATCGTAATGCCAAATTTACAATGCCAACTGTTAATGCTTACTTTCCAAAGTAAATAGTTTAAGAATTCATGGATGTGTAAAAAAAGAGGCGCTAGTTACTTATTGTTTTTGGAATGCCGCACTTTGTGAATGATTCTGTTCTTTAAGGTGTTGAAACGTTCTTAATAAGGCTGCTCCCACACAAACAAGGGCCTCCTGGGCAGAAAGAGGAGGTCTTGAGTGCAGTCAAAGGAAAACAAATGTGGGATGAATCTCATCTGTAGACACTTCAATTAAATACATAAACTGTGAACTATCGCTATTTATTTTCTTTGAGTCCAAACACCCCTGAAAGGAACTAAGTTACTATTGATGAAGCCCTGATGAAGGGGGGCTTTGTGGATCCCCGAAACACATTGGCACATTGATCCTTTTAAATAAATTATTACACAGGACTCTATTAATTGCTTAATGGTGCTCCTCTTTTTTTTAGTTTAAAAATTCAGACCACTAAGTTAAAAATGTTGACAAGGAAACCGGATAATTATTTATGTTGGGGATGAGCAAAAAAAAGAAGCAAAATACACATACAGTGTCTGTAAGTCTGCAGCCTTAAAAGCATCTATTTTGTCCAGTCCTCTGTGCCTTGCTACATTATCAGGACATAAAACAGCAAAGCTTTCATGGATGAATCCTAACTAGGCCAAATCACTTTGGAGAGTGGCCAAGATGTTAATTTAATATTCACAACTGACCTGTTTTATTCCATGGAGAGCTGAGTAAAAAGTTGGGTGAAAGGCTTCTGCAACTTTGCTGGAAATGTGTGGCTTGCCTAATGCTGTCCCCTGAAGCACAGTCTGCAGTGAACACATTAAAGATTAATGCTAAGTCTCTGACACTTTCTTATTTCATCAGCACAATGCAGGGGAGAATCCTGCTGTCTGGATAGTGTCTATAAGCCGATGTTGTAATGATATAAAGCTAGAGCTATAATAATATAGGTAAAACAATACACATACTTTATATGGCAAACAACTAACAATATGGTAAACACGACAGTATGCACAGGATAGATTTTATACTACAAAAAACTCATGATTGATGATCATTTTCATCTTACATATTATAAATGTTAAAATGCACGTAAACTGTGACCAAATACAAAGCCACTGCTTTCAGGTACAAGACACAAATTAATGCAGCTCTGTATTCATGTGCACATGCTTCAATTACACTGAGGGAGATGCTACAAAAAGAAAGTGTTGTGCTGCAGTGCAGGGAACATGCTGATAGGAAGCGAAAGCAGAGTGACAGAGAAATGAGCTCATCAGTCTTCTGTTTCTCTTTTCGCTGTCTAGTCACGGGGTGGTGGTGTTACTCAACTGCAGCACAGAAAAATTAGGTCTTCTACCCTTCCAGACATGGACGTGTTCGGTGAAAAAGCTGAGTAAATATAAACAAAATCCTTCAGAAGGTAAGCCCTCGTTCACACCTGACCGTTTTGTAGCGCGTTCTACACTCGACGAACGCTCTACAAAACGGTCAAAAATATAAATTGCATTGTAGTCAAGGGTCTCGTTCCCACCTTGCCTTATTTCCGCCCGTCCCTAACGCCCTACAAAACGGCCCACGCCTGAAAAGGTCCAGGTACTACTTTGGGCCGTTTTGTAGGGCGTTTTCCATTGGCATACAGCCAAGTAGCCTTCGGAATCGCACGACGGTCGCGCAAACTTTTTTATCGCGAATCGCAGTAAAAAAACGCGCGACGGTCGCGCGACAGACGCGCATATTACAATACGCCTAGGTGTGAACGAGGGCTGACAGTTTATCTGTGCATTTAGCTGTTTGCCTGGAGTTTAGCTTTAATAGTAGCGCTTTGATAAAGGATGGCATATGATTTTAAAATCTATATGGCTTCAGACTAACCTGGAGCCTGTTCAAAAATTCACTCCAAGCAGTACTGTTATTAGGTGTCTAGCCCGCCTTACCATTACCTTGGGAATAGTAGCAGTTATTTTCTCTGCTGGTCACCACTGGTAATATGCTCTCCTGTTTGATCCTTAGCAATAGGGGTGTACTTAATTTGTCAGCAACTTTCCAGAAGGTGTAGCAGATATTGTTCTTCAGACGCACTAACTGGTTGTTGCATGAAGTGAACCTACAGGATTTTACACCTATGTATTTTTACTTTTTATATTCTCAGCTGCTTCTAAAGTTTCATGTACATACCAAAGTATGTACACGTTTCATGCAATACCAAGTTGCCATCTGGTATGATGGTTAAAGAGTATGTCCTGTCAAGTATGCAGTACATCTCTGCATTTCCTTCCAAAAATAGTAATACCTGGTAATCTTGACAGAAATCCTCAGCATTCTTGACTTACAGTTGGCTGAAAATGGTAATTTTGCTACATAGCATTTACAGTTGTCAACCCTGCTAGGATTCTCCCCGGCTGGACTACAGAACTATGTCTCGACCCACCCCTCTCTGTCCTTCTCCAACTGCATGCTTTTATTTTTCTTTGCACCCTTTTCATTGAATTGCTATTCTGCTCTGTACCACGGCGGTACCGAGCAGAATAGCTGAGCCGAATGCCGCTATTCACTCACTTTTCACTCACTGCTGTTCGGCCCCTATGAGAATAGGGGGCGAACGGTAGCGAGTGAGCTGCCGTAGCTTCGACTCAGCCGATCCAGATGTTGGATTGGCTGAGTCAAAGTCCTTCTTCACTTCGGCTCAGCCGTACTGAAATCAGCCGTACTGAGCCGCAGTCACTTCACTACGGCCTCCGGCAGCTTAGTGAATAACCCTGCATGTGTTTTCATGCGTTTTCTTGCCAAGTAACCAGCTTTCCATTGGCTAAAAATAATAAGAAGAAAATGCTCAAACCTGAAAAGTATGTAAAAATGACTGTTAACAAAACAGAAAAAATTACCAAAGACACTCAGCTCAAGTGTAAATGGGGCCTTAGGGGAAGTCTCTGCTCATGTACTGCCACAATACTTCACATTAAATTATGCAAAAACACACCAGCCCTGACATATTCCATATATTTTGTTCTATATACAATTAAAAATGATGTTTTGAAAAAAAGGGAACTACTGCCTGAGAGCTGTTGCCTTTCATAAGAAAACATTATAATTACCCACTTCCAATGTGTTATAATATAAAAATAAAGTGCAAGTGTGAGCAAATATTACAAATCAGTAGCTGGAGAGGCACTGTGCTTGTGCAATGTGCATTTGACCTTCTAATATGTATTATTTACATCACACAGAAGCAAACAGAATTGTTTAACACAATATTTTAAACACAGTATTGTTCTAAAGGTATCATTTAATAATCGGTTCAGAAAACTGATTGTTGTGGCAACCTAAACCGCAAAATTGTGCATAGTGTAGTGTTTATTTTAATAGCAATATTATTCTAAACAATATTACATATACTATAATCATTCATACACACTGCTGTCAGTGCACAGAAGTATTTGCAAGCGATGATCTCGCTCTGACATTTTTGATCATTTTGTTTGGACACACAGCACCAGTCAAATGACAGATGGTAACAGAACGTACTGTAAGTCTTAGTACAATAATTCCCCAAAAATTAAAAACTAAGAAATGACTTAGTGAAGACTAGTGTGCATTAGAGAACTACTGACTGGAAATTCTCTTATCCATAAGCTCCTGAGAGAGAGCCTAAAAGTGGACTAGTAGGCTTTACAGCTTGATATTTTTGCTGGATTTGTTTATTAATGTATGCTTTTATTACATGCCAGAAATAACCCACTGTGCTCAAAGTAGTGTAGAATAATCAAGCATATAAAAATCTAGCATGCCCTCATATTTTCCTTTTACCCTATATATTTTTTATGAGAGCTCTCAAAATAATTATCATAAAATTACCCTGATTTTTACAATCCATTTCATATGCTCATACCATCACATTCATCTTAGTCCATTGTCATGCCATACTATGTTTTTCATAATTGTTTCTAATGTAATAATGGCCTGCAGTCAACCAAGGCACCACCAGAGACCTTATCAGCTCAAGCATCTTATAAGGAAGGACCAAAAGGTAGACGTTTGTCCACTGACAAATACACACTATATCCTATGATGACTAGCTACATATAAATTTATGGGGAAAAGTGGGGACAAGTTACTATAATAACTAGAACATCCAAAAAGTAACCAAAGCGTGAGCCCAGGAATGCGGAAGATGTCCAAGAAAACCCTGCTACAAGTTTCATGTTCCTGCAGTAAACCAAATGAATAGAACTATTGGTCAAAGCTGCGCACCTGCCTATCACTTAATCATAAGGGAGGATGCACTTATAACCGGTCTAATGGGGCGGGCCATTTTAATGGAGACAGTGCAAATGGGGCAGCTTCTCTGTGCCTATTGTAGTCCTTATAAATGTTAATCAAAGGATTTGGGAGGGAGACAGTCTGCTATCTTACCTAGGCCCCACTCTGACACCATCAAGCATATAATATAGGAAGCATTGTAGCTAAAATATCTTATATATATCTATATTGTTTCTTTATATGCAGTATATATATATAATACATATATGGGATAAGGGAAGCCATACATTCATGCATCATAATTCCATCTAAGGCAACTCAACACTGCGGCGCCCATAACACAAGCAAAGTATGGCCGATTTAAATAGTGTCATGCAGATCTGTAACTTACTGATTAATATTAATGTTTGAGACACCTGGTTTCAGGATGCTTGTATACCTGACAGCTATAGCTCAGGTCATCCAGTCCTGAGACAGACGACAGACCACCCATAGCTGGTTATTTGTCTACTTGATTATATAATTACCAGATGACAACTTGAATTACCTTACATACACTATGCAAACAACCATTGGTCCTACATAGATAGTTAAATGCAGTGCTGCTGCTACAGGAGTAGCCATTAAGATCAGGGTCACTGCATGTTTTCTGTATTAAGGTCCAGATGTCAGTTAGGAAATAGGAAATAGGAGATGCCTCTCAAATGCACAGATTAGGTTTTTTTCTCTAGATGAAGATAATCCAAATTTAAACAAGTGATACTTCTATGTAACTTTCATAACATAATTAATCAATGCTTTCTGCCATCATTATTGGATTGTTCTCCAGCAGCACCAAGAAGAAAAAGAAAACACAAAAGCAAGAGATAAAATAAAACACCCATATTACAGCCTGTTCTTTAGTAAATCTGTCCACAGGCTTATAACTTTTCTCCAATGCTCTAATAAATAACATTGCTCAATTAAATAACACTGGCTTGTGAAAAAGAAAACTAACCTACACACAAGAGACTGGAGGAATCGGCCTGATTCAAAGCTTAAAAAAGAACTATGGGGTAACCTTTTTATCCCATAGTACTCTTAAGGGTCGATATCCACCCAGCTGTGTGAGTGACAGTTGGCTCTGCCTATCTAGAGGCAGAGCCAGTTGTGCCTGCCCCCTCCCCCGTCCGTTCTGCCAGTCAACGCTTGGGGATTGAAGCGGAGAGGGAGGGGGGAATCCCCCTAAGTCTTTTTTTTTACCCAGAGTTTTGCTTTAAAAACCCTACATATCTTATGGTATGGTATTAGGTCGCTACCCTGCCCATTTGATTTTGCTACCACTGAACTGATAATACACGCCATTGCTGGCAGCTTCTGCCACGTGTGGTGTTAGCGGCCTTCCTCCCAAAACATTCATCTTTGTATCCAAACTCTCAAAGGCAACATGAAACAAGAAAGTATGTGATGTGTGGAGTCACACTTGCTTCAAGAAAGTTTTTGCGAACACCAATATGACCCAAAGTTGTGTTTGTTTCTCTGCTGATATAGATTGCAAGGAAAATATGGCAAGTTCAGAATACAATTTACACTTGCAATACAAGGGGGGTTATTCACTATTGAGCAGAAGCATACAGCCGTAGCTTCGGCTGATCCTTCGGCTCTCTTTGTCCGTCAGAGCCCTTTGGTTCAGTTGATCAATTCACAATAGCCAGTACAGCAGCCGAAGGTGGCCAAGCGGCTCAGCCAAGCCAAAGGCATATGCTTCGGCTCGACTGAGTGGCAGCCGAGGCAGGGCTAATGGCCTGCCGAAGGCTGGCTGTTCTCCCCGAAAATGACAGCCGTGATCTGATGGCTCGCTCCGCCCAGTTGTATAACAGATCAGCATCCCCAAATGACCTGGGGGCGCTGATCTGTCATTACACAATAACAAATGGGCGGAGCCGGCGTGACGTCACGGCCAGCTCCGCCCAGTTGTCATTTTTTGACCGGGACCTGCTAGAAGACTCTAGCAGGTACGGCCAATAGGAAACAGTTGGGTGGAGCTAGCTGTCACTGCTAGCTCCGCCCCAATTTGTTTTTCTTTTCTTTAAAATATCTTTCTTTTCTTTTAATTTGACTATTTGTTTACATTTTTTTTAAAAATTCCCAACGATTTATTTTTCTTTCTTTCCACTTATTTTCTATTCTGCTCGGTACCACAGAGGTACCAAGCAGAATACCTGAGCCGAACGCTGCTCGGCAGCATTCCGCTATTCACTCACTGTTGTTCGGCCCCTATGAGAATATCCAGATGTTGGACAGCCGAACGTGAACACGTGAACATGTTCAGGTGACCGAAGGCAGCCAATGTACGGCTGATTTTAGCCGATGTACAGCTGAAATAAGCCGTACAAGCCTGAAGTGAATAGCTGAACAGCGTTCGGCTCACATCACTTTGGCTGGGTTATTCACTCGACTGCCTTCGGCAGCTTTGTGAATAACCCCCAAGGATTAAATCTACTGGACTACTGGCAACTTTAGTGTGGCATTACATTTCATTGAAAGGGCAGATTATTTACAGACAGTGTATTTTTAATGTGATCATAATGAATTGTCCAGTTTTTTTGCTCCAGTTTATACACTACATGTACAAGAAATCAGTCCAACTGAATATTTTCTCTTTCTACCTGAAGGCCCGTTTTACTAAAATCAAAAGTATAAATTTGCATGATTTAAATGCAGTCACATCTATTTCTAGAAAGTTTTTATGCACACCAATATGACCCAAAGTTGTGTGCCTTTCTCTGCTGAGACAGTTTGTAGGTATACTTTTCCATGGAAGCTGGGTGGTGTGTACACACTTTCATTTGTTCGAATTCCAGAAATTGCACAAACTACATAATTTGCTGCCTTTATTTTATGCAGTAGGTTGTCAGAAGTCATGGTAAGCATGGGTATCCTGCATTACCTAATGAATGAAACAAAATATATCAAATGATTTAATCACAACTTTTTAAAATGTGACATATGTCCATGCTGCATAGATCACCTATTTCAAAATGGGCTGCATCAAATGTAACACCTACCAAACAAAAATATTTAAGTAAGTTGTACATATTTTATTGCCAGTTTATATATAATAATAAATAATGTATCAGGTATCCAGTCTCCTGGTTTCTCAAACTTCCAGAACAAGTTCCATCTCACTTGTCAGTAGCCTCAGTTTATCAACAGGAAAAACTGAGGTGTTCCAGTTTTGCACATAAACATCCACATTAAAAGCTGAAACTTTTTGATAAACGGGGAAAATGCGCATAGCGAATGTGCACTTAGTGCATGCTAAATTATAAACAAATATTTTGTGCATCCAGATTGTGACCACAAAAGTTTGCTTATGCCCTCATCGGATTTGTGAGTTTTGAGTGAGTCAGGATTAAATGGAAAAAAAGTTCAATGGAAATTTTGTAAAGCACTGCGCAAACTGTTAGTGCTATATAAATCCTGTATAATAAAATTATAATTTTAAATATATTTTTAAAAAGAGACACTGCTTGGAGACTCATTCCAATACGATGGTGGACAGAGAGGGTTTTTATTATGTACCCCTGTACAGATCATTGCATCTGCACAGTTCCCAGCCACTCGTATAACAGTGTTTAATACAAGTTTTGAAAGGACCGTTCATAATTGTGCTATGCTTGCAAACCCACATAGGAAACAAATGTGATGACACAGAGAAAATAAAGTGTTGCTGTCTCATTGAAATGTTTTTGCTCCAGGGCAATTTCTAGGTGGGCTTTCAATAAATCTGGGTCTGGCTACAGATATTTTTTATAAGCAGTAATGCTTAAAATGTAGAATGTCAAGCTTTATGGCACTAGGCTTTTGGGTTCCGATAAGGGACGTTTTGTCAAGCATGGGGTGATTTACATAAGGTGTAAATTTTAGGCTCATACACGTACAGTTAAAAGTAGGTAGCTGGTATGCATTACCCATATACACTTAGTGCCCCTAAAATCAAAAACCAAAGCGGTGTCTATAGCAGAATTGTAAACATTTACAAACATTCAGCGAATATTTTGCTTTGCTGTTTTAGTTTTACGGCTAACCAGCTCCCTCTTGATCATGACCTGCAAAATCAAGAAACATGTACCACACTTTCCCTATAGATGGTGCTGTTACCCTAGGTCTACATCTTTCAGTGATGTGCAATGGTCACCTAGCAGTGCATTTATTTATCTTATACAAATTTCAAGACGTGTGACTATATGTATTTTAAGAGATATACTTTGCATAATGCATGCAAATATAGATGCATCTCCACCTGTTTGCCATTTCAGTCTGTCATAAATTCACTAGTATGAAAAATAACTAGCTATGAATGTTCTTTTTTTTCTGTTACTGTTACCAATGCTGGTAAATGAAGGCCCTGCTAGGTGCCATTAATATTATGATCATTGTAAAACATAAACAGCTTAAATTCATGTAAAGTCTAGATCTTGGACAGGTGTAACTACAAAATCATTATTCTAATTTGTTTATAGTTTCCACCCTGAATAAAATAATAAAAGTTATTCTGTCTGCAACTGTAATAGTAATTTCCCCTTTCTGAGACCTCTGTGCCTAGCCTGTACATAGCAGATACAATCACTGCAGACAAATCTTCATTAGATAGTTGAACCAGGATAATCTATCACTTTTTGTCCCTTTCCTGTACCTTTACATGCTCCAGAGCCCGCTCTCCCTCTCCTAGAAGTTGGCAGATTGCAAAACAGTGCGTACACAGGGTGGGGGTTATTCACAAAGCTAGCCGAAGGATCAGTTATAGCTCCGGCTGATTCTTCGGCTAGCTTCGGCCGCCAGAGCCCTTAGTTTCAGTAGAACCGAAGGGATGCTGTACGGGCTATTCACTATAGCCCGTACAGCTCCCGAAGTTGGTCGAGCCAAAGGCATATGCTTCGGCTCGACTGGTGACAGCTGGGCGGAGCCAGTCGTGAGATGACGGCTGGCTCCGCCCAGCTGTCAGTAGCAGGCTTTTGGCTGGCCGTTTGGCCCGCTTTGGCTTTCACCTCGGCTCAGTCGAGCTGAAGTATATGCCTTCGGCTCGATCGAAAGGCAACATGAAACAAGAAAGTATGTGATGTGTGGAGTCACACTTGCTTCAAGAAAGTTTTTGCGAACACCAATATGACCCAAAGTTGTGTTTGTTTCTCTGCTGATATAGATTGCAAGGAAAATATGGCAAGTTCAGAATACAATTTACACTTGCAATACAAGGGGGGTTATTCACTATTGAGCAGAAGCATACAGCCGTAGCTTCGGCTGATCCTTCGGCTCTCTTTGTCCGTCAGAGCCCTTTGGTTCAGTTGATCAATTCACAATAGCCAGTACAGCAGCCGAAGGTGGCCAAGCGGCTCAGCCAAGCCAAAGGCATATGCTTCGGCTCGACTGAGTGGCAGCCGAGGCAGGGCTAATGGCCTGCCGAAGGCTGGCTGTTCTCCCCGAAAATGACAGCCGTGATCTGATGGCTCGCTCCGCCCAGTTGTATAACAGATCAGCATCCCCAAATGACCTGGGGGCGCTGATCTGTCATTACACAATAACAAATGGGCGGAGCCGGCGTGACGTCACGGCCAGCTCCGCCCAGTTGTCATTTTTTGACCGGGACCTGCTAGAAGACTCTAGCAGGTACGGCCAATAGGAAACAGTTGGGTGGAGCTAGCTGTCACTGCTAGCTCCGCCCCAATTTGTTTTTCTTTTCTTTAAAATATCTTTCTTTTCTTTTAATTTGACTATTTGTTTACATTTTTTTTAAAAATTCCCAACGATTTATTTTTCTTTCTTTCCACTTATTTTCTATTCTGCTCGGTACCACAGAGGTACCAAGCAGAATACCTGAGCCGAACGCTGCTCGGCAGCATTCCGCTATTCACTCACTGTTGTTCGGCCCCTATGAGAATATCCAGATGTTGGACAGCCGAACGTGAACACGTGAACATGTTCAGGTGACCGAAGGCAGCCAATGTACGGCTGATTTTAGCCGATGTACAGCTGAAATAAGCCGTACAAGCCTGAAGTGAATAGCTGAACAGCGTTCGGCTCACATCACTTTGGCTGGGTTATTCACTCGACTGCCTTCGGCAGCTTTGTGAATAACCCCCAAGGATTAAATCTACTGGACTACTGGCAACTTTAGTGTGGCATTACATTTCATTGAAAGGGCAGATTATTTACAGACAGTGTATTTTTAATGTGATCATAATGAATTGTCCAGTTTTTTTGCTCCAGTTTATACACTACATGTACAAGAAATCAGTCCAACTGAATATTTTCTCTTTCTACCTGAAGGCCCGTTTTACTAAAATCAAAAGTATAAATTTGCATGATTTAAATGCAGTCACATCTATTTCTAGAAAGTTTTTATGCACACCAATATGACCCAAAGTTGTGTGCCTTTCTCTGCTGAGACAGTTTGTAGGTATACTTTTCCATGGAAGCTGGGTGGTGTGTACACACTTTCATTTGTTCGAATTCCAGAAATTGCACAAACTACATAATTTGCTGCCTTTATTTTATGCAGTAGGTTGTCAGAAGTCATGGTAAGCATGGGTATCCTGCATTACCTAATGAATGAAACAAAATATATCAAATGATTTAATCACAACTTTTTAAAATGTGACATATGTCCATGCTGCATAGATCACCTATTTCAAAATGGGCTGCATCAAATGTAACACCTACCAAACAAAAATATTTAAGTAAGTTGTACATATTTTATTGCCAGTTTATATATAATAATAAATAATGTATCAGGTATCCAGTCTCCTGGTTTCTCAAACTTCCAGAACAAGTTCCATCTCACTTGTCAGTAGCCTCAGTTTATCAACAGGAAAAACTGAGGTGTTCCAGTTTTGCACATAAACATCCACATTAAAAGCTGAAACTTTTTGATAAACGGGGAAAATGCGCATAGCGAATGTGCACTTAGTGCATGCTAAATTATAAACAAATATTTTGTGCATCCAGATTGTGACCACAAAAGTTTGCTTATGCCCTCATCGGATTTGTGAGTTTTGAGTGAGTCAGGATTAAATGGAAAAAAAGTTCAATGGAAATTTTGTAAAGCACTGCGCAAACTGTTAGTGCTATATAAATCCTGTATAATAAAATTATAATTTTAAATATATTTTTAAAAAGAGACACTGCTTGGAGACTCATTCCAATACGATGGTGGACAGAGAGGGTTTTTATTATGTACCCCTGTACAGATCATTGCATCTGCACAGTTCCCAGCCACTCGTATAACAGTGTTTAATACAAGTTTTGAAAGGACCGTTCATAATTGTGCTATGCTTGCAAACCCACATAGGAAACAAATGTGATGACACAGAGAAAATAAAGTGTTGCTGTCTCATTGAAATGTTTTTGCTCCAGGGCAATTTCTAGGTGGGCTTTCAATAAATCTGGGTCTGGCTACAGATATTTTTTATAAGCAGTAATGCTTAAAATGTAGAATGTCAAGCTTTATGGCACTAGGCTTTTGGGTTCCGATAAGGGACGTTTTGTCAAGCATGGGGTGATTTACATAAGGTGTAAATTTTAGGCTCATACACGTACAGTTAAAAGTAGGTAGCTGGTATGCATTACCCATATACACTTAGTGCCCCTAAAATCAAAAACCAAAGCGGTGTCTATAGCAGAATTGTAAACATTTACAAACATTCAGCGAATATTTTGCTTTGCTGTTTTAGTTTTACGGCTAACCAGCTCCCTCTTGATCATGACCTGCAAAATCAAGAAACATGTACCACACTTTCCCTATAGATGGTGCTGTTACCCTAGGTCTACATCTTTCAGTGATGTGCAATGGTCACCTAGCAGTGCATTTATTTATCTTATACAAATTTCAAGACGTGTGACTATATGTATTTTAAGAGATATACTTTGCATAATGCATGCAAATATAGATGCATCTCCACCTGTTTGCCATTTCAGTCTGTCATAAATTCACTAGTATGAAAAATAACTAGCTATGAATGTTCTTTTTTTTCTGTTACTGTTACCAATGCTGGTAAATGAAGGCCCTGCTAGGTGCCATTAATATTATGATCATTGTAAAACATAAACAGCTTAAATTCATGTAAAGTCTAGATCTTGGACAGGTGTAACTACAAAATCATTATTCTAATTTGTTTATAGTTTCCACCCTGAATAAAATAATAAAAGTTATTCTGTCTGCAACTGTAATAGTAATTTCCCCTTTCTGAGACCTCTGTGCCTAGCCTGTACATAGCAGATACAATCACTGCAGACAAATCTTCATTAGATAGTTGAACCAGGATAATCTATCACTTTTTGTCCCTTTCCTGTACCTTTACATGCTCCAGAGCCCGCTCTCCCTCTCCTAGAAGTTGGCAGATTGCAAAACAGTGCGTACACAGGGTGGGGGTTATTCACAAAGCTAGCCGAAGGATCAGTTATAGCTCCGGCTGATTCTTCGGCTAGCTTCGGCCGCCAGAGCCCTTAGTTTCAGTAGAACCGAAGGGATGCTGTACGGGCTATTCACTATAGCCCGTACAGCTCCCGAAGTTGGTCGAGCCAAAGGCATATGCTTCGAGACAGCTGGGCGGAGCCAGTCGTGAGATGACGGCTGGCTCCGCCCAGCTGTCAGTAGCAGGCTTTTGGCTGGCCGTTTGGCCCGCTTTGGCTTTCACCTCGGCTCAGTCGAGCTGAAGTATATGCCTTCGGCTCGACCAAGCCGCTCGGCCAACTACGGGAGCTGTACGGGCTATAGTCGACTGAGACGAAAAGCCTGCTACTGACAGCTGGGCGGAGCCAGCCATCATCTCACGGCTGGCTCCGGCCACTTGCAATGACAGATCAGCGTCCCCATCGTTCAGCTCACTTCGGGTCGGTTATTCATGCGACTGCCTTCGGCAGCTTTGTGAATAACCCTGGATATTTTTTTCACCTGTTAGATGGGAGTTCCGGTTAGCTGAATACCGGATAACAGAGATCTTACTTAATTTGCATCCACAAATATCTTTATTGCATGCAGATGGGATCAGGCAAACAACATGATGCAGTGAATGTTCATATTTGTAGCTGTCAAAAATATTATTTCTCTCCTCACCTCAGCATGTGTTGCAGGAAGGATAGCAGGAACCCATAAAGAGGAAGCAGGAGATTGCATCATGGAAAAGGATAATATGAACAGCGACCACAGGGTGGATAACAAAGAACAATTACATATGACAATACACAGATGATAAACACTAATGCGATTGTCCATATAATTGCTGGAGGCAGCACAGAAGTGCTTGTGTGGGGACTTTGTGACAACATTAGATTGTAAACTTCATACAATTCAATGCTAGTGCTTAAATAACACAAACATATTGGGAATGACCTCATTAGCATACTAGGCTTTGTTATTTACAATAACCCAATCTGTTCTAGACCGTTGCAGAGAGACCACTGCTGGAGCGTGTTTGTCTTCTTCTGCAGTTTGTGCTGGCAGTGGTAGCATTACAATAAAAAATAAAAATATATCTATATGACTGTTTGACAGCACTCAGTTTAATGATATAGTCTCTGTGGAAACTGCTATAGTACACTTCATTGCAGCTGGACAATGTCACAGATCAATGGCATGTGCTACGCTATAAACAAAGGTAAATATGGCAACAAACATTCCATGTCTGGTAAATCTATATGAACTAGTCACCTATTGTGAGATCCTGCAGTTTTAGGCAACAACTGGGTTCTGGGTCCCAGTGACCTTGTGAGATAACCTTGGAGCATGGCCCTCACAGGAGAGAGCTATGGGTTGCATTGTACGGTTTTGTTGTCCAGGTTGTTAACCTAGTCACTTCAGGGATAATGCATGGCACTAATTCACATATTCTTTATGCTCTCTTGATGAATGTGCACATAGGTATCTCAGGGTGTGTGAGAAAACAATTGCCTCATTTCTATAGGTACCATTAAGGGAGTGGAATATTTACTTTAGCAAAATACATTTACTCACGTCATACATTAAAGTAATATTCAACACTGCTTTTTGTACAATGCACTCTGGTTAAGAAGGAAAACTTTCCACTAGGGATGTTCAGATACCAAGTACCATACAGATACTTTTCCAGCTCCAAGACTAGAGTGGAGAAAAATTCAAAAGTTAGGAGGCAGCTGTCATTTGTAAGGAGCACACGGAGCTCCTGGGATTTGTGCATCCCTGTTTTAATGTATATATATATAAGTGATGCACCAATACCATTTTTTCAAGTACTGATACTTGGCCAAGTCCTTACAGATACAAGTACTGATATATTTTTTTTTGTGTCATGTGAAAGTTTTTTTAAACAGTACAGACTAATGATTTTAGGACAGTGGTGGAGCGCCAGAGCTAGGTCCCAGCTGCAACCGCTGCAACCTGGTAGTTCTGAAAATGGCAAGTATCGGCACTGGTATCTGAACTGGTATCTGAACATCCCTACTTTCCACAATATAATTTTTAATTATTATATTACTATAACAGTTAATATTTGCACTGGTCACAGACACCGCCATTCCCCTGAACTCCCAGGTAGGGAAGTGTGTGCATGGAGAATGTCACAGCGTACTAGTGTCCTGGACAGTGCAGTCGCACGCTGCTATTAATTAAGGGAGGAGCAGGGGACTGGCTTGCCGCTGTATGTTTCAGTTCTATCCAACTTGAGTGGACAGACATGGTGTAGGGACACTCGACTCTCAGGATAACAAAGAACTAAAGCTTCTATCCTCGCCGTTTTCCATTTATACGGTTTTAAGAGGGGGGGGAGGCTAATTTTGATTTACATGGTTCGCAGTATTTTTGCTTGAGCCTTAATGGCTGAGCAATTGGTTCATTTATATTCAATGTTGGTGATCAGTTTGCTTAACAAAGTGAATCTTGTGTTTTAATCCAGTGTCGTGGCCATTATAACTCCAGTTTGGTGTCTTATGTGTTTTTGTTATCAATGTTTACATTTGTTGTTATGTGGGTGCTGCTTGCAAATCCATGAAACTGATTTTTTTGCAACATCCATGCCCGTTCAGTTTTTTCCTCCATCTTGCAATTAAGGAAAAAATTGAGCTGTACAGACCCATGTTAGGTCTATGAGCAGCCGGATGTAAGCGCACATGTGTCATCAGATTATCTCCAATCTATCATGTTTAGGTCTGCAACAACAGAACTCTTTTCTGTTTTGGGGGCGAGGGGCTAGACAGACTCAGAGGTAATCAGATGTAAACAGATGCATGTTTATCTCCATCTGCTGGCCCATAGACTAACATTATGCTTCCAATCAGATCTTTTAGATTGTAAGCTCTCAAGGACATGGCCCTCCTTACCATCACCTAACCAACCGCTCAGTGTCTGCAACCCCCCTCTGTCAATCCCTGCACTGGCTTCCAATAGCCCAAAGGATAAAATTCAAAATAACCACTTACAAAGCCATCCACAACTCTGCCCCCAGATATACCTGGTTTCAAAGTATCACCCCAAGGGCTTGTTCACACCAAATGCAGACCAGATCTGCATGAGTTTTTGCACAAGCAGTGCAGTGGGTTGTGCCGCGTTTTTGCCACGTTTTTGATGCGTTCCGGGCCATTTTTCGTTAAAATGGGCTTTCAGTGTGTTCCAGGGCGTTTGCATGTGTTTTGATGCGTTTGCATGTGTTCCAGAGCAGGTAAAATAGGGCTTACTGCAATATTTTTACATGCTCCGGAACTGAACGCTGCGGTGTGAACTAGAGCCCAAAATACAATTGGAATACATTGGACGCAGTTTTCATCCGGTCTGTAACTGCTCTGCTCCTGGAACGCGCTTGGTGCGAACAAGGCCTAACCTTCCCCTCTGCTCTTCACAAGACCTCCTGCTTTCCAGCTCCCTCATCAACTCATCCCATGCTCGCCTCCAGGACTTCACTAGAGTCTCTCACATCCTTTGGAACTCTCTACCCCAACCTGTCCGTCTATCTCCCACACTGACTGCCTTTAGGCGATCCCTTAAGACTCATCTTTTCAGGGAAGCCTATCCCACCTCAAACTAACCACTGAACAATCACTTTCTCAAACAATCAGTCCCGCACAGCTACCTCCTCATGTATCACTTGCCCCTCCCTTTTAGATTGTAAGCCCTCACGGGCAGGGCCCTCCTTACCATCTTGTCTTGAATTGTATTGTGACTGTAATGGCTTCCTTATATTGTAAAGCGCTGCGCAAACTGTTGGCGCTATATACATCTTGTATTATTATAATAATAATAATAATAATAATAATCTACTTGAAAATCTGACAGGCCTGATCGGAATAGCTGTGTGAAAGGGGCCTCATACAGATAATGGTCTGCGCTGTTAAACAATATCTTAAGAAATTTAAAACAGTGACCACCATTAAAACTCAGAATTGCTGTCATATCACTAAGTGAAAGCAATTGTATTATTCTCGTATGTCTGTTTGATGTTCTCCGGAATATCAGCATATTCTGTAATCTGTATGAATGAGTTATGAGACAAGGAGTGCTGCAATTCTTTGATCTAGCAGGCTGCTTCCCTTGTTTCCTGGAGACAACTGTTTTTAACTAGCACCTCTAGTTACACCTGGTTTATTAGCTTCACCAGGAAGGCGCTGACCTCTGAACTATGACCTCAGCATCATGTTTCAAAATGGCTTCTTTTCTTTGACTGGAGCACAAGGAATGAAAAGATCAGATGTAGCTGCCATTAACCTTAACCTCATTAACTGGCTTTCTGTGACAAGCCACCCTGTTTCTTTGTTTTTATCATTACAAAGCGCACAAGTAAAAGTATAAAAAATACCTTTTCCCTCTTCTGTTTCCTTAGTTACACATGACTGAGGGAGGTCCTCTCCTAATTAAAAAGAATTAGCAGCAGGTTTCCAAACAAGAATTACTCAAGCATATAAAAGCCTGCTGCCTCTCTGTCACTTTACATCAAATATGGGAGTCAATCTCCCATTACAAATCAAAATAGTTTACCAAAAAGTCAGACTCTAAAATTCTGTGGCATCAGGACTTCTCCCTAGTTTTATTTTTACTGCCTAGCAGTCTTTAGGCAGATAGATTTTTTATTAGGACATGTTGATCACAGATCTCTATTGTAGGTATCCCTACAACACAATGATGACACCTATAACGAATAAACCAAAATATAATGTCCTCTGTTATGTGAACATCAAGCAAACTGCAAAACTTACAGCTGAAATGTACTGGTATTCTTTTGCTAGCTAAAGCAATTGCATTTCTGCGCACTAGTCTAGTCTTGCCATTCTGTAACCACTGTAAGACAAAAAAGCCAGCAATATCCAATGAAAACCCAGATACACCCATCGATTGCTGATTGGACAATGAAAGAGAAGCAGCACAAGGATGAGGTTTTGCCTCTGTATACTCTTGTCCTATTTGCATGTTTACCAGCCCCATTGCACTGCTACAGAGTCTGGTTGGCTCCTACTCCTCCTCCGCTCTAGAGATGAAATGTCTCTTGGCATCCTCACGTCCTATACACTGTATTGGACGTGATGGCTCACTGGACCTTACACTGCCAGAGAGGCTGAAGGGACTTGTCTAGAAGCCAGACAGGATTGTGGCTTGGGTGAGTATATCTTTGTTATTTTAGCTCCTTAGGCAAAACGCGCACTTAACCCTTGCAGTGCGGGGGTAGCCCCACTGCTCAGGGTTAAGATTTGATATGCCGGAAGTTTTTCTTTAAAATACATTTATGGATTGTTTTCATAACCGCCTTAATAGGTGTTTTCACCACTGCCCGCTGTTCAGCTTTAACCACCTGCTGTCCGGCCATCCCATCCTGCTCATGGGAAATCAGCTTTCTATGTAAAAAGCCAGCGATGGCTGTTTACATACAAGCGTTCAGGCGTCTGTAGAGATGCCCGATCGCTTGTAATTGCGTGCGGATGTGCGCCCCCCTCCGCCGCAGCCGGTGCTGGCGATCCCGGGCTCCGCTGCTTCCGGTCTGAGCCCGGGACCAGCACAGCAGCTCTGTGGCTGGAGATCAAACAGAGCTCAGTACACGAGCTCCGTTTGATCTCCTCCCCCTCTTCGGAATGCAGGCAGTGATGTGTATTACATCACTGCCTGCATTCAGTGTCACTCTCCGGTTTACAGAAACCAGAGAGAAGCTGGTGAAGCAGGTCTCTGCTTCATGAGCTTCTCTGGGGGTCCCTAGGTGACATTAGGGGGCTTAAAGACCCCTGATGTCTCCATAAAGAGGACCTGTCACTGCAAATTGGCTATCACATAGGGAGCTTGTTTGCTCCCTTAGTGATAGCAATAAAGTTAAGTGAAAAAAAAGTCCAAAAAAATTAAGCAATTTAAAGTCACATATCAAAGCAATAATAATAAAAAAAATTAAAGTCCCCCGCCCCCACATGCACACGCAAACATGTGTTGAGTCCGTCTACGTGCGAAAACGACGATCACATTCATTGCGCCGCACATGTTAAATATCGCTGTAAACGTCGGAGTGAGAGCAATAATTCTAGAGCCATTAATCACCAATAACACTAAACTGATGAGCGGTAAAAGCTTTCAAAGCTTTGGGTATGGTAGCTTTTTGCGATTTAGCAGGTGCGCGCAATTTTAAAGCTTGACATGTTTGGTGTCTATTTACCTGACGTGACCCCGTCTTTTATATTTTACCAAAAAATTGGTTAATAATAAATGTTTTCTAACATAACGTAGGGAGAACAGGTTTTTTTTTCAAAATTTTCGGGACTTTTTTCATTATATAGTAAAAAAAAAACCCGTAGTGGTGATTTAATACCACCAAAAGAAAGCTCTATCTGTCCCAGAAAAATGATATAAAATGTATTTCAGTACAGCGTTGCATGACGGAATAAATGTCAAAGTACCACAGCGCTGAATACTGAAAAATGGCCTGGACAGGAAGGGGGTATAAACACCCCGGTCAGCAAGTGAATATAATATTGAGGTTCGGAACTCCCTAGCTACTGACATCTTCATTAGTCTCTATAGGCTTAGTTTCAACAACTTCTTAAATAGATGCTAAGGGCTACTCGATACCACTGCTCTTTGTATTTTCCATTATATACACTCATCATACTAGTGTATTATTACTTAAATACATAATGACTAGGTCACATTGCGAACAGTTATAATGCCCGTTAAGAAATTCAATAAAATATATGAAAATTAAAGCAATGTTATAGTCATAAAATGAGCCATACATACACTAGCCATGACCCAATCTAGTATGTCCATCAACACAAGAGCATATAGGTAGAGCAAATCCTGAACATAAAGGGCATCACCTTTTGGTTTTAAGGCACGGCTGTACAGTGTGTTGCTACTAATCTCACAGGGTCATTGGAACAGCAAGAGATTTTTTACAACCTAATACCAGAATGTTTTAACATGTGTAATATACAATTTCATGGGTCATTGAGACAACAACACAGTTGGGAAAAGATTTATTTTCACGGTGCTTGTAATTAGTAAGTCCCTCTTTCAAAGTTTTCCTTCATGGTATGCATTTTGGAAGCTGTAATAGAACTGTTTTATCTTCCAGCTGAATATAGCCATTTGCTTATTATAGTTAAAATTGTTTGCAGTGCCAACAATTTCAAGAGTTCTGTACACGTGGCGTGCGAATGAGTACTTAAAGCGGACCTTTATACTGAAAAATCAAATTCTACCAGTGCATCCCTCTATGTATAATGATTAATAATAACATAGACATGTCAGGTGTAAAATGCTGTGATTTTAAAATACTTACACTTGCAGAACATTCACTTCCTGCTTTGAAACGGCAAAATGACTTTAGTTTGCCAAAGTAATGCACACTGTGATTACCTTGTCATCAGCAGAGCATTGCTGGGAAATCTCATCTGTAATCCTACGAGATCTCAGGGAAAGGCATTTCCTCCCCTGAGATGATGTGCATTGTTACATGTGCCAGAAATCAAGGAAGCAAAAGGAGAGCTAGTTATCTGCCCTTAGTAAACATGGCCACTGTCAGAAGACTGGGGAAGAAAATAGAAAAAAGGTATGTAAAGAATACAAAGCCTGCAGTTATCTAAAAGTATGTGTTTGTAGATTGTCATTACTAAACATTTCTAAAGCTGTGTTTGTTGTTATTTTAAAGGGTAAAGGTCCGCTTTAAGAAGAAACAGCAAAAGTAACCATAATTCTGAGTAGTGTTAAGCTGGTCATGCACTGTTGGAATTTCATCCAAAAGTTTGGTTGAAAATCATTTATCAGAACATTCGATATTGCTATTATTGATTCAACTAATTTAATTGGAAAGCTCTTTAAAATTTTCATCCAGACCCACTACTTTCATGAAATGCCAGACATATAAAACAGGTTTCTTTTATGCCTTGCACATATGCATTATAATATGTACAATTTTTCCTGAACGAAAATCACATTTATCGTTAGAATTGTTTTCATTCAGATTAGAAATTAGAAAAATGTTCCATTCTGGTTCTTCCAGAATGTTTATAAGACCCCAGTAACCATTAGAAAACTGAACAAAAATGTCTGAATTTTTTTTCTTTTTTTTTTTACAAACACCGTTCTATTGGTGTTCGTCCACCTTTAAAGTGGACCTGAAATCAGAAAGTGTCCTACTCTTTTGCTTTCAGCCTCACACCTGTATATCCGCTTTGTGAAAGGTACTGCTACTGTGACTGCTAGTCTCACAAAACTGGATTGAGATTTGGTGACTGATTATTACAGTGCTGCCCGCTGGAAAGGACTCTGCACTGCATACATCTCCCTGCTTTTGCTACCTTTATTCTGTGGATATGTGCTTTGTGAAACCCACCAATTATCACATCACCGGTCATCAGGAGTGCAGCTCTGGCATGAGGAAGCAGAGTCTTCTCCTCTAACAAAATGGCTGCCTCCACAAAGAGACACGGTGTGGAACAAGGCATTGTAATAAAGAAAAGATCAGCTGCAGGAAGGCCACAAACCATATGGGTGACTAGTCATATGCCCAGCGCTTACTTTCTTTTGCACAGCTTTAAATGTGAAAATATAAAATGCTGACCGCTGTCGTCCTTCTGCGTACTATTTGCAACAGTTCTCAGAAAGGGAGGCTGAACAGCACAGAATCTTATGACAATGGTCCAGCCTTTCCCAAAAGCAGCATTAGCACCAATAGCCCAATGACATGACTGCAAGAGATTGCTTAATATTCACATAAAGGAAGAGTGGACTTCCTGACTTTAACATATTGCATTGTTCCC
>NW_017306807.1:629604-635825 GCF_000935625.1 Nanorana parkeri
TATATATTTATTGTTATTTTTTTTATTTTTTAATATATGCTGCTATGCTTTCAGTGATGGGAATACTTTTAGACACTGCACTGGCACTAATAGTATTTCACATATCTATGAGTTTTAGTATAATATTTCTTAGTATACACGCTAACAGTTACTTAGATAATCTCATGTTATGCATTTTTATAATCCCCGCAGAATGTCAGCTCAGTTAACCAGATCTGATTGTTTGTAGTACAATGGTTTAACCCTTCTGGGGAACCATGGTTGTATCAACAACATTGCATGAAAACCTGTTAGTAATTCAGTCATTTCTTTTATCAGAGAAATAATGAAGGCCTGTGGGAGAGTATTAGCACAGAAGAAAAGTTAGGCTTTTACTGACTAGTGAATGCAGAGTATAGTATTCCTTTTTATGTTTTCCTTTTCCAAACTGCACACAGTCATTCAAAGCTGAATCCCAAAGAGAGGTTCAAAAAGTAGGCAAGCAAGTACTAGGGAACACACTGGCCAATGTACAATCCTATGGAAACACTTCCTGCACAAGTTTTTCTCCATTCTAAGCCACACTACACTCAACAAAACAGAAAATGACAATTTCTATCATACTGCAAAACGTTTATAGGATGCCCTTGGATTATATACTAAAACAACTAAAATGATACAATAGCTTCTTTAAAGACTTTGGAATATATTGTGCCACATACCGTATATACTCGAGTATAAGCCGTCCCGAATATAAGCCGAGGGGGGGAAATGAGGCAGCTACTGGTAGATAGATACCAATAAAATTACATTAATATTTATTTAAAAGAAAAATAACCTAGCTCTGTAAGTGGAAAAGGGGGTACAGGGCTACATACAGATCATTTAATACATTCATGTTAGTATAATTGTAAATGTATTGTCTGCACTGTATTAGCAGTATATACTCTATATAGAGTATATACTGCTAATACAGTGCAGACAATACATTTACAATGATCCTCTGCTAACATGAATGGGTTAAATGATCCGTAGTACATGATATGTAGCCCTGTACTATGGATCATTTAACCCATTCATGTTAGCAGAGGATCATTGTAAATGTATTGTCTGCACTGTATTAGCAGTATATACTCTATATAGAGTATATACTGCTAATACAGTGCAGACAATACATTTACAATGATCCTCTGCTAACATGAATGGGTTAAATGATCCGTAGTACATGATATGTAGCCCTGTACTATGGATCATTTAACCCATTCATGTTAGCAGAGGATCATTGTAAATGTATTGTCTGCACTGTATTAGCAGTATATACTCTATATAGAGTATATACTGCTAATACAGTGCAGACAATACATTTACAATGATCCTCTGCTAACATGAATGGGTTAAATGATCCGTAGTACATGATATGTAGCCCTGTACTATGGATCATTTAACCCATTCATGTTAGCAGAGGATCATTGTAAATGTATTGTCTGCACTGTATTAGCAGTATATACTCTATATAGAGTATATACTGCTAATACAGTGCAGACAATACATTTACAATGATCCTCTGCTAACATGAATGGGTTAAATGATCCGTAGTACATGATATGTAGCCCTGTACCCCCTTTTCCACTTACAGAGCTAGGTTATTTTTCTTTTAAATAAATATTAATGTAATTTTATTGGTATCTATCTACCAGTAGCTGCCTCATTTCCCCCCCTCGGCTTATACTCGAGTATATACGGTAATCAAAACCTAACTTAAGCTAAAACTTTTTTTTTAGGTGTGGGTAGAGCGAGAAATGATTAGCTCTTTTTTTTCAGTTTTTTTATTGCCATCTGTGTCTATTGTGAATATTCAAAACATTTACAACGTACAATACATTTAGAAAAGTTTAGTTTTATTGATACCTTTCTACATCCTTCTCTATCCAAATCAAAGAAAAAGGGGTGGGGGAAGCTTGCGTTAGCCTAATTAAAATGACCACATCCCCACGGATGAAGAATATATTGCTCATTCTTCTAGAGGATCAAAAAATAATACCTTACTTCATGGTCCTGGGACAGCTGGCAACCCATTCCTCTACTCTCCAGTAATGGAATATGGAAGGACACTTAATGGCTATGTCATCACGTACATTGCAGGACCAGAGATCACTTCATCGGGATGGGACATAACTGTTGGCCTTGCAGTGCACGTAATGAGGACGGCAAGAGGGGTGGCAACAAGAACCAGTCAGAGACAAGCAATAACTGAGACTTTGGGGGGACTGATTGTCATAACCAGAACCAGAGGAGAGAAAAACTGCAAGAATGTATAGTTTATTTGGGTAATTTGGGTTTATTTGGGTAAATATTATATGTGTTATATCATGCTCTAGTGAAACAAAAATATATTCATTACCTGTGGCTTAACTTTTCCACAAGCACACTTACTGTCCCATTGGTATGTGGGCTCTCTGAGTTTACTACCAATAAAGACACGCACGTGGTCTTGGATTCAAATTCTTTATTACATGTTACTGACGGTATCAGCATGTTAATCTCTGTAACCTTGTTGAACGTTTATTACTGTAGGACAAGAAATATATGTTAGGTATGTTAGGTCAAAAAGAAAGGAAGGAGAAACAGAATGAGGAATTAAGAGGAAAAGAGATGGAACGAGAGAAAAAAAGAGAAGGAGACTATTTTCCTTTAAAAAAAGATAGTGTGCAGGCTTGAACTGTGGCATGACACTCTTCATATAAAACATTCAGCATTGTACCAATGCTGCAAAGAAAGCAGTGAACTTTATATGTGCCTGTGAAAAAGATAGCTAGTTACATAAAATCAGTCACGCATTTTATTGCAGACCCTCTTCAGACTACAGAAGCTGCTGTGTAATGAACAAGTTCGACTCTAACTGACAAAGAAAATCAGGGGCCACAAGTTCAGGGAAAGTGCATTACAATACACTGACAGATTTGGCATCTAAGGCAATGGGAAAAAAGGACTGTAAGTACAATGAAAAGAGGAGCACAGGGTGTAACAATGTTCCTTATAAGTTGTCTACAGACATTAGATGGTGATTGGAAGTCACATGCACAGCCCAACCTCCACGTAGACATTTCCTAAAATAATGTGTATATAAATGTACACCCTTATATTGTCTGAATAGACATGTCTATGCACTAAGCAGACTCCATAAGCCAGAGTATTATCTTATTGTTGATTGTGGAGTCTGTCCATCACAGTTCTGGGCAAATAGTGAGGAGCAAGAGGCAGCAAGGCACAGTAATACAAGATATTCTCTCTCCATCCTATCCAAACCTTAAAAAAAAAAGAAGTCTGGCTTTAGTTGAACTGTAAGCCTAGTGAACTTTTTCTTGTTCTTTTCTTACACCCAAACATATTCCTAATACTAGCAAAAATGGTCTTCACCTATATGAAATAATGACTGTTTCCTCTGTCGTCCCCAATCATACTGGTAGGTCAATCAGTTTCCATCCAAACTGGCCTTACTGGGTGTCTGTACAGATGAGGCACAGATATTAGATTGTAGGTCTCTTCAGGGGATAATGTGAATTGCCAATGTATTTTGAAGGCTCTGGGGAATGTATCAGCACTGTAAAATGAATCATATATCCTTATCCTCATAATGGCAGTTGTGTTGCCTTATGGAAAAATAAAAATCGTCCTGCATAGTAACTTATTTTGAACAGATTTTTGCTTTTAAGTAAGCAAGGGTAACTTTCTTTTAGACACTAACTTGGGTAAATATATTTTTGTACTTTTGAAGTGGAGTCTCTATAGTAAATACCCTACAAAGTGTCTATAAAACGGCTCATAAAGCAAGAGGTGTTAGAGGTTGCATACTACAATAATAGTTAAAGAATGTAAAAACATCTATAGTTGGATTTTAGAAGAGCTTTTATTGGAGAACGGAAGCCAAGAGAAAGGACATCAGTTAATTTATATAATATCAGCTTAGGTTTATTTTGTATTTCTCTGTTTGCAGGGCAAATAAATGTAATTATTAAAATGTCTACCTCCTGTGCTGCTTATAATTCTTCCCTTTATTCCCCTGCTGCTTCATTTGCCCACTGGAGAGAAGAAAATAAACCCAATGTAATCTGCAAGTCTCTCTGGTCAAAGCTAAAATAAATGTAATAATCATGAGCTCAGGTTTCGGCCAAACTCTAAAGTATTCTTGTCATACCTGAAATGTGAAGACTGTCATTGAAGACTATGATGACTGTCATTGCAAATCTCCCTATGGAAATGCCAATTGCCTGGATGCATCTGGAATTACTACTTCTCACACATCTGGAATAAGCACGTAGCAGGTGAAAGTTAGAGAAAAGATCACATTCCTTGTCATACTTGTTGTGGAGTAGTTTACAAAGGATTCAGCCCAAAGCTTCTGCATATTTCTCTCCGAACTAATGCACTTCATGTGTGGATAAAGTGCAAATGGTTTTCCAGATAAATGTAATCGAATTCACTAAAATAAGAGTTTCTTGGTTTTACAAAACTCTGAATATCACCGTGTGGTACTAAGAGGTATGAACCAAATTTCAAAGGAGTCTACACCACTGTAACATTGTATGCATGGAGGCCAGTTTGGATGAACTGGAAATGCACTTTGCAATCGAACCCTGTCCTTCTTTCATGTGGTAGAAATATTGCTTACTAACGGTATTGTGGTTTGGATCTTGCCACTTGTAGCAATGTGTTTAAATTTAAATGGTCACACCTCTTCAAACCCAGAAATCAAGCCACAACATCTACAGACTTGATTGTTTTCAACAAGCAGCTCAAATAACCTGGGTATAATGTACTCTTATGTTCTATGGTGCGTTACTTGCATGATTGTGTCCTTACTCATGTGAGAACCTGGTGCATCCTCGTGTTCGTATCTAAATATGCAGTACAGTACCATTAACTAGAAAATAATATGTGCAATGATTATTTCTACAGTTTTGCTTGACTCTGCTCTGGGATAAGCAAATATTTTTCTAAATACAAGAGGCATGTGTACTTGAATCTTGGTGCGCCTTTTGAAACTATGTCTATGTGCAGGAGCTTCCTGCAATAAAGGCCAGTCACTGTTGGCCTCTCTCCTTCTGCATGGTGACAGCAGTGTGTGTGTGTGTGTGGGGGGGGGGATGCTGCCAGACACATGGGTGACACCACGCTCTGCATCTCCCCGCCCGGCTCACTGGTTGCCAGGAGATGAGTGGGACTCCAGCCAGAGCATCCCAATTTACTAAGAGCTGGGTGGAAAGATGTGTATGGCCCTTACACATTTCCCCACCTGGCTATTAGTAACCTGGTATGCTCAGCAAGGTGTAGCAGAGTGGCCGCTATGTAATAAACATGCTCTCTCCAGCATGAACCAAAGTGATGCCATCTGAGGCAACAGCCTCAGGTTGCCTTATTAAAGGCAGGAGTTGTTGGGTCTGGGAGGAGTTGTTGGGTCTATTCCACGGCTCTTCCCTATGCACAGGCTATGTATACCACACTGCTAAAATCACTGCTTCTTTAACATGGTAATTACTGGATTGCAAACATGGATTTATATCCTTTGTGGCTACTGAGGAATATATTTGAATTAAAGTTTTTGTACCTGTGGTTCAGCTTTGAGGCTAACTTAATAAAATGAGATATTGTTACAGCCAGAATCTGTAATACAATCCATCAATGGATATCCAATGCAAAGTAGCTGTCATGTTCCTCTGTCAGTATCTGTCTTCCTCAGTTTGAGATTTTGAAAATAACATACCAGCATGGGTCTAAGACCAATATTTCAGTTTTTAGTGTACACCAGTGGTTTGATTCACCCATCCTCTGCTTGTATACTGATTCCAGGAGTACCTTCTCTGTACTTGTGTTCCATTTCCACTCACCTACGCATGCATTAAAAGGGGACCTCTCCCTTGTCACTGAAGTCTCCATTTTTTAATATAACACTAAGGATGCAAAATATGTAGTTTGGTTGCTTTAGTTGACTTTATATTGCCCACAGCCAAGAGGCAGAGTTGGCAGAAGTTGGCATGGGCACATGTGTCCTGCTATGCACATAAGTATCAATATTAATTAATTTGAAAGATTTTCCCTTTGTTATATGATAGGATTAAACCAACAGCCGTTTCTGCGCACCAATGTCATCCATAACTACAATTTTTAGTTTTGTGTGGAGCATGTATTCAAGCTGTGTGTAGGAGAAGAGTGGTGGTGGTGGTGGTGGTTGTGGTGGTGGTGGT
>NW_017306807.1:636324-656590 GCF_000935625.1 Nanorana parkeri
GGGGGGGAGTAGAGAACTGATTTTCCAGCAGACTGTGCAGCTTCAGTGAGCTCTGGTTTTGAAAGAATAATAATTAACAACAGTATTTGTGCAGTATGTGCTTGGTCTCCGCTGATGGAGTGGGTTGGCAGGAGTTTCAGCTCATAAACATTGCTGCCTATTGGTTATAACAAATATACACAGATGTGGGCTTTTGCACTTTGTATACCATGGGTCATTTTTTGTCCTAGTCTGGAACTAATTTGTATAATTGTGTTGACCTGTTTTTAAATGCATTACATGTAATTACAATATTATCTTGTCTGCCCTTTCACTGTAAACACGGAGAAGTTAACACTACAATATAAAAAGCAGTTAAATATTAGTGTGATCACCCTGGATCATCCACAGTAAATGATATCCATGATATCTATTTACTGTATCTTTCTATTGTATATTAGCACTGTTGTGTTAACATCTTCCTGACCTATGCCAGGTTTCCTATAGCTCTGCAGATGGATCACTTATGAGATACCCTTGGCACAACCTGCATATCTTTACTGCACAGCAAGACTTTCGAGCCCTACAGCCTCTGTTTGTGATAAAGGAGAGAGCTGCCTGTCCCATCTAGGTCACTGTACCAGATGAAATGGAAGAAAAGCAACAACTCATCATCTGACTAACTGGAATAAAAATGTCTGGGAGGGAGAGGTTTACAATGCAGCTCTCTGAAGCTGTCTAGTTAATGTGGTAAAATAGCCAAAACCCTCTTCTGACAGCTATAGAACTATACCTCTTTAGAATGCTGATCATAATGTACAAGTCCAAAACAGATTCCACACTGATGTCTGTAAAGGATACATTCCTTAAATTATTCTCTGACATGCTGATTAGTGAATAATGTTGAGAGCAAAAAATATATTTTGATTAAGGTTCAGATTTCAGCTGAAGATCACCACTGGTCCATAGGTTAATAAACCTGCATCAATAACATTTTCCTGCTTTGTCAGGAGTGCCATCAAATTTTCATACAGTGTCATGTATTTCCATGGTGCAGGTGAACCAGCCACCAGCACAGTGGAAGCACATGACGATAATCCAGGGCGGGTTGTATTTAGGATGGCCTCCAAGATTCAGAAGAAGACAGAAGTCCGCCGCCATCCAGACCTGCTCCACCTCCTATATCATGCCATACTGCCACAGTTGCAATGTGATGAAGAAAAGGTAGGACTCTGATGGGAACCTTTTTTTAAATTTAGTTTTGGATAGAGCAGGGAATGGCTAGACATTATGTAAATTTTTTTTATTGCTGTCGGTTTCCTCATTGTGGAGATTGACTCTTCCATTTGTTCTAGTGACCATTGTCACAGAGAAAGAAATTAAGGAGAAATGCAACATGTTTGAGTTGTCCCCAGAACAAAAGGTAGCAGGGAAATTTTCCAATGGGGAAACTTGTGCCAAGGACAACTGTCTACGAGGAGAAATCCCTTAACTTTGGTAGATTTATTCCAACTTCCTGTTACATATCTGGGAAACTCCAGAAGGAAAGATAAATCACTTAAAGTAGGCAGCAGCTCACAAAATATGTCAAATATTTTCCAATTCCTATCTTGCCCCGTCACATACCGTAAGTTTATTTTTACTATGTCTCATTTTTATGTACATCTGTATTTATTACATTGCATTATTACATTATTTATTGTTACAGTATGAACAGAGTCTACAGTCTTTCAGAGTATTCATGGTGTATTGGGAACCATTCATAAATCCTTGGTCCTTTATATTATCTTCTTCACTTTTTGTAATAAAATAATATCTATAATGCCATTAACATTCACCCATATACAAAACAATTGAGTAGTTAGAATTACATCAGTAGACATTGGTCAGGCAGCCTTAAAGGTTTATTTCTAACAGCCAGTTAACTATATGATATAAAGGCTATGTGTTTATTCAGTCAGTCCATCACTGTGACCATTTCACCTGACGAAGGATCTCCATTCTAGGCCGCTCAGGTTGCGTGCTTTCCCTGTTAAGATTCTTACCATGTAAGGTATTTGTGGATGAGATGTTACATTTCCTCAGCCATTCTCTACTATCCAAATTTTAATAGGATTTCAGCCACATCAAAGCTTTACATACTTAGGAGTTCCTAATCCTACTTTAGCCTCTGGCTCCCAACCATTACATATCAAGTCAATTAGTTAAGAATTCATTAATGAAGCCCTCAGATGTAAAAGTAGGACAGCCAACATGCCAATTAACCAACCAAGCTATTGTTTTAATCCTCTACTATAACGATGCATGTTAGGCTTGACAGCCCATACAAAAAATACACTAAAACCTGGTCCAGAGTACCCATCTTCTTTGTACAATAGGTAGGTTATTGAGGATTAACTTTTTCTAACATGGATAACCTTAATTATATGTCACAAGATATGTGAAAGTGAGCGGCCACATCTAGGATCACAGGAGGTGGCACCACTAAAATGATAAGGGGTGGCACATAATTGAATTGTGACCCATGGCAACAAATCTGAAATCATCTTCCAGCAGGTCATAGTAGACAGATCCCTAAGAGAAGAATGCTTTGGACATTGTTCCTTGCCTTATTAAAGTCTTTGCATCCATTGTGTCCAACAGTGCGGTAGTGTTACTAAGGCGCTGACAAGTTGTCAAGTTCTTAACTGATTAAAGAAGAAGTTATTCAAACTGACATTACTTTTAATCAAATGTTAATCTGTGTAATACAGTTACTGGTCGCTCATTGCTGAGAAGAACTTCAAGTAATGAGAAATGCCATACTGCACATCATGTAACCTTGGTACTACTTCTGTCTTCGTGGTGTACAAGATTACTTGCTAAAAAAAAAAAAGGTTGGGAGAATACAAGGTACAACTATGTTCCATATACTATTTCCCTTTATTCCGACTTCAGACATGTCTGTTAATGATTACCTGGAAATACATTTATAATGCTACACATACACATTACTACTAATGTTGAATTCATTACACTTGTTATAATGAATGCAGCCTTGGTTAATGTTGACTGGTTCAGTAGGGCTATTAGAACGGTTTCTCTTGTATTTCCATTTAGCGATCTTATGTTCCCATACAGATTTATTTAAAGGAGTTGTAAAGTCTCAACAAGAACAATCCTGTTATAAGATCAGCATTGTAATAGGAATTCACACTATAGTTGTTTTTCATAATGCAATCAAAGCTTACTTAAAAAAATCCCTTTTATGTACATCACTTTTATCAACTTCTTGGATTCCCAGTGTGCTTTGTATCTCTTTTCCTGCTGCCTGATGTGATGTAATCTCGATTTCTCAGGACTACATAGCCCATAATGCATTGCTTCCAGCAAGCAATGATAACGTTACTTTTGTAACATGTTTTGTAAAATGTTGATTTGTAGTTCAGACTGCAGGCGTAGTTAGAATGATGACACAAGCAAGTGCCTATACTTGCAAACTTCTAGACCGATATAGAAATACATATTTCTTTTTTGTTTTTGCCCTTTAAGAATGTAAAAATTAACAGCAAATTATTCTTGCACAAACTGTGTTGCCTCTTTATTTAACAACCAGTATGAAGACTCCCCTAATATGGAAAATAGACAGGAACACTGGAAATTATATTTTCAACATGAACAAGCAACTCTACCTTTAAGCCTTGTTGCTGTTCGTGTTTCCATGGAGACTGAAACACGATGATAATCTCCTGTGAGTATAGCTATCCTCTGCTGAATAGCAGGTCACATGATCACAGACGGACACTCTGACCAACCATTTTGCTGGTATCAATTCAACCTCCATGTTCCGAAATGCCTGCACAGGTGCAAATGCTCCCAGTTAATTAAAGCACCATTATCACTTGGCCACGAATGGCAGGATTCCCTGAAATCACACGTGGTGTTACTGGCCCAGTTATTAACTGAATGTGTGTTACTTACTGCAGGCAGAAATATAATTAAATCATACAACAGTCTGGAGCCAGTGGGGGATGGAAGCAAGTATTAATTAACAAATGATGTAGTGCATTGGTATTTTAGATAAACCGTAAGCGTCTTTTTCAACTGTTTTTTTTTCTTTTAAAGAGGAAGATAGGGTTTGTTATAAGGGCCCATTCACACATTGCTGTTATTGTGCATTGCTTTAGTGTGTGTTTCATTAAGGCAGCCTACTCATTTTGAAAGGGCTGTCAATGTACAATAACAGACCAAAAATACAGCATTTTTCTGATGCAGGTTACTACAAGGCAGGGTAGAGCATTGATGTACAGTGTGGTGCGCTGCAACACATATGTTTTGGACGTACATTTCCTTAGTGCATTGGCGTGCCTTCAAAATGAATGTCATGGCAATGCAATGTGCTAATGCATGCAACATGCACTAATGTGCAATGCAGTATCATGCGTGTTACCCCAAAAGTGTGTTTCAGCTCTTGTAATGTATCTGGTTCAAATATACTTTATTTTATGCAAGCCTAGCTTGGTACATGAATAATATTTTAAAGGATGCCAGAGTACCCAGGGACATACTGCCTAGCCCTAGGCAGGTCAAAGCAGTGAGCTGTTCCAATTTTCTACATCTGCACCTTTAGTTTTAAAATGTGATGGGTGGTAAGGAGGTTGCATCTGGGATTTTTCCAGAGCTTACTCTTTAACCCCTTCATGACTGAGGCCTTTTTTTCATTTTTTTGTACCCATGTTATATTCCACATTTTAGGCCTGAAAATTACTTAAAATCCCCCAACATTATATATTTTCTGAATGCCAAGACCCTATAGAATAAAATGGTGGTAGTTGCAAATTTTGTTGCGCAATATTAGCGCAACTCCTTATTAAACCCCAATATTTAGTGAAAAATGTAATTAAATGCCCCAAAACACAACAAAATACCAATTTTTTTAATGAAATATAAAAGATGAGGTTACGAGTAAAACGATACCCAACATGCCCAGGTTACAAATTGGGTGCATCCGTAAAACGGCGAAAAACCCCAGTACCCCAAAAAGTCCATAGAAGACGCTTTAAAAGCCCCCACAGGTCATCAATTTAGAGATACCCCAAAATACTGGCCCTAGAATTATTGCTCTCACTCCGGCGTGCGCGGCGATACCCAACATGTGTAGCGCGTTCGTCGTTTTCATGCGTAGGCGCACCCGACGCGTGTTTACGTGGCGACGCGCGTGCTCGCGGGGGCGGGGTACTTTTAAATTTTTTTTTATTATTATTAGATTTATTTTATTTCATTTTAATTTTAAAAACTGTTTTTTTTTTTTTTTTTACTTTACTTTGACTGCTATCACATGGGGGGGCTTGCAAGCCCCCCCATGTAATAGCAGATGGTGGTGACAGGTCCTCTTTAAGGTGATGCTGGGGGTCCAAAAGACCCTCAGTGTCACCTTTACACTGGAAATAAGCTATTGAAGTGCAGATCGCACTTCAATAGCTTATAGCTGGGCTGCAGGAGCCCAGAACTGACAGCCCAGGGACCGGAAGTGATGCAATCTGCATCGCTCCCGGTCCCATAGAACGGGGAGGGGATCGATGAACGGAAGTTCGTCGACCTCCTCCCCAGCTCCCCGCGGACACCAAGGACGCTGGTCCCGGGCCCGTAGGAGGGGCAACGGAGCCCGGGAAGCACGGCGGCGGTGTCCGGCGGGGGGGCGGCCCCTTCTTCGGGACGCAGAAGCGATCTGGCAACAGGTAAGTCGACAGGATCGCTTCTATTGTAAAGCCGACAGTCGGCTCTACAAGTTTAAACAGAGTCCCGGCGGCAAAAGTCACCGGGAGTCTGTTTAAACAGCCCCGATGCTGGCGATGTACACTGTACGTCGTCAGTCACGAAGGGGTTAAACTGTTGTTAGTAGTGAGGAGGTGATAGAGCTAGCAAAATCATTTGAGCAGAAAAAGAATGCATAGTGTATAGGATGCTCAATGCCCCTTTGTGATAGGTTTCTGGGGAATGGTCCATTTAATGGAATTTTTACAGAGCAGTGGTAGGGATCCCAATGATGAGTATAGGCATGGAAAGATGTCCAGAAAAGAGAATTATTTTCTGACAGTTGTTGAATGGAGGACTGGCATATCTATGGGTAGCTTTAGACCTTAGCAGTTCAACATTTTCAATTGGTTCTATTTTCATATAGCAGTAATTCAATATATTTGTATATTAATCTTACTGATTTTTTTTTATAACAGTGGCTCACAGCAAAGGATGTGCCAACTTGGGGTGCACTCAGCTGTTAGGGTTTATGCATGGAAACTAGAGAGAATAGAAGCATGCTATCCATAGTAACAATTCAGCATACCTCCCAAATGTACCTCATTTGGAGGGACTGTCCCTCTTTTGCAGCCAAATCCCTCTGTCCCTCCTTGCTCCGCAGTTGTACCTCTTTTGTTCTTATGTTTAGACCTCTATAAAATATTGTTCTAGTTAAATAACAAAATGTTATTCTACACTAGACCTTTCATCCAACATCTAAATTACTGCACTTGTTATACTGAAAGGCCAGTAGAAAAGGAAAACAAGCACTTGTGGGTTTATTTAATCATTTTTAAATATTAGTTCTTCATGGAGGCATGGATGGGGCTGTGCCCTTTTCTACATACTTTGTACTAAATAGTTTCTCTCTTTCTCATCTTAGAAAGTTGGGAAGTATGATGCAGGATGTTGTTTTCATTATGTAATCTGTGCAGGAAATTCAGAAATGATGTGGTTGTTTGCCATAAACAAGGACACTTTCTATTCTTTTTAAACATTCATCTAATCAGGAGAAATCAGGAGAAAACGGCCATAAAAAGTCTATATAAAGATAACTTTGCATAATATGTTTTAGACAAAATGTATGCATATCGTGGACACAAACAATGTGATCTTCTTACAAAATTGTTTTTATGATTATGTTTGCTACATCATTGTCTCTCTTGGTTCTAGTAAAGGAGAGACAAGACCTGAAGAATAGCTGCAAGATACTTTTGTTGTTAATCTTTTGAGAGCTATAAAACCATTTGTAGCATAATATAGAGAGAATACAGAATGTCACTGGCTTCTTTCCGATTCTGTTAATCAAAATGTGTGTTCTTCAAGTAGGGGAAAGTGTAAGCCTTCTGCCAGAGCATATAAATCTCCAGAGGAACAAGCAGTCACAGATTTGCAGCTAGAGACATCTTCCCAAAGGCCAGATCTGAGCAGAAGCATCCTGACAGCTGAAAGGAAAAGGCAGGCCCCGAACAGAACCAAGCCGGGTCCTCTGCCAATTTCATCCTGAATCAACCCGCTCTGTGACAATGTTCGTGTGCCACATGCAGGACCAAGTACAAAACAGTACAAAAAGTGTGAATGAAAGCTTACAACTTTGTAGTGTCCAAATCAAAAGCAATGATAAAATAAATACATAATGCAGATTTTAGTCTATTTCACAAAGTATTTGCATCTTTTTGGAGGGCATATTGTGAACTGGAATGGATCAGTAATTTGGTGCATATGCCTGTGATCTTGATAATAATGCATGTATAAGTAAAATTGGGTAGTTTCCCTGCACCCTTAAAGGAGAACTATGAGATGAGTGATTTCCACTCACCTCATAGTTCTAGCCGACCTGTGACAATGAAGCTTTGAGTACCATTTCCTGCTTTGTAAGAGTGCCCAGTGAGCATATGTCATATATATTATACAGTATGGCAGGGAAAAAAATAACCCACTACCAAATCAGAAATTGGCACTTCCTGGCAGTGAATAACACCATAGTCTGACAGAAGCAGGGCTTCATGGTTATCAACTAAGGAAACCTGCCATGAAAAAGTCATAAAGGATACCATAGTTTTACCTTACACATGAGAGTGCTAGTTGAATGGCTGTCATGCTGTTCCTCTTACTTTGAGTAACTAACCCAAGCTAAGCATGCAAAGTTCTCCATACTTGCTGTGGGAAAGACAACATGTTTCCTTTAGGGCGTTATTTTCAAATGCTTAGGAGACACTTATTGAAAGCACCCTAGTATACTTAAGAGGACTTTCACATCAAATGAAATTAATATGGTCAAAGTCTAATTCTACTGTGTGTCAATGATTCCTAAAGCATGCTAAAATAAACATGATCCAATCAGTTCTCACATTTCTAGTGATTAATATCTCAGCTAACATGAAAAAAGTTCATTTACAGTAATACCTCGGTTCACGAACGCTTCTGCTTGCAAACAATTTGGTTCGCGAACAGGAAGTTCAGCAAAATGTTGCTTCTGTTCTTGAACTCCAAATTGGGTGACGAACACGACCGGGGCCATCTTCCCCGCTCTGACACGTGGGGGGTGATTTACTAACCTAAACACACACACACACCAGGTGTGTGTGATTTTCACACAGCAAAACGTATTTATCAACCAAAAAGTCTCTAAAAGCATATTTCCACTAATGCCATATATGGAAAAATCATGCACATGATGCATATATAATGCTGCTTCACAGTTTAGACCAAAATGGTTAGCTCATGCATTTACATTCCTGCATTCATCAACGCAAGCAACACAACATAGAGCTAATTTACCCAACATCACCTTGGAATTCCTTCAGGGCTTTGCACAACACACCTGCTGGGTGTGTACACATTACAAAGGTGTTTAGATTCCACCCATAGATCATGCTGGAAGGGAACACACTGCAGAGGTGTATATACGTTCGTGGTGTGTTTATAAGGTTAGTAAATCAACCCCGTGGTCTTGGCTTCCCCTAGTCCAGATTACGGTCACATACAGACCTGTGCACACTTGCTGTGAAGCTTTTTTGTGTGCTTTTTAGCACATACAGTACTGTACAGTATTATTTAATCCAGCATGGTTCCAAAGAAAGTGCAGAGCAAGCATTGTGGTAAAAAGAAAGTGCAGAGTGGTAATTAATTTACATATGGTTCAGAACGGATGAACCTTATTTACATTGAACCCCATGGGAAAATGTAATTCTGTTCGCGACCAAAATCGTTTCGCGACCACGTTCGTAGGAGTCAGAACGGATGAATCTTATTTACATTGAACCTTATGGGAAAATTTGATTCGGTTAGCAACCAATTCGGTTCGCAACCAGAATCGTGGAACAAATGAAGTTCATGAACCGAGGTACCACTGTATTTCTGACATGTACAAATGATTTTATTACTGAATTATTTTTGCGGCTGAAATAATTGTTGAGAATCAGTTCATCCCATGTGAAGTAAAAAAAATATGGTAGAAACCGTGTACATAACTTTAACAAACTGACATGATCTTTAGTTTTCCATCTAGACAAGCTCTTCATAGATGTACGAATACATGCAGACATTTTTAGTGCTTTCTAATTTATGCAGCTTTTATTTAATTATAAGTATTCTAGTATGCTACCTACATATGACCTTGTTGTCAGAGCCAGGATGTAAATGGATGTCTTTATATGGAAACAGCACACTAAGTAATGTCATCAAGAGGATCCTATAAAGTGATACAATTATTTACACTATGCTACTCAAATTCTTATAAAGTGCGTTAATATTTTAAACGATTTGTTTCTGTTTATAATTTGCAATCATACAGTTATATGGGAGCAGCCAAAACTTGTTACAATTGCAGGGTGTGCTTCCTGATTGAAGTGCAACAGAATGATTACAGGTGAAACTCGAATAATTAGAATATCGTGCAACAGTAATTGCAGTAACTGCGTCTTTTTTTATCCTATCTTTACAAGGTGCCAACAAGAGACAGGGGAAGAAACAAAAAAATCCCTTGTCATACAAGTTTACAATTTAAATATGATATACAGTATATATAATTCCAATAATAGCTTTATGTCTCTGGTCCCAATATGTAAGTTCCAACTTATTTTAACATACTTAAGTAGATCTCTCATGTATTGCCACCACCGAAGACCAAATTATATACTGTATATATTTGTGCACTCCTATAACCAAAAATGTATATAATATGTTGGGTGGGTTCACCTATTCTTTCATTAAGTCAGTATAAGGTTAAATACAAGTTTAATGACATTCCTTCTGAAATCTGGCAGCAATATAGTCAAGGAATTGCAAGCCAGAAGTTGAAAATCTTGGCCCATGCTAACATGTCATGGAATGTATTGAGAAGTTATTCAATGACACTATATGGTTTGGCTGAGAAACTATGTGGGGAGCAGAGTGGTTTCTGGGAAAGCCAAGATATCTTAGCTGACCACATCCCTTATGTGAGTCCTGCTCAGGATAATCCAGAGAACTATGATTATATAATAAGAGGTTCTGTGACCATTTGTATTTGTTCTACAAGCAGCAGTCAAGACTGGTAAGTTTTTTTTTGTGCAGTAAAAAGGGAATATATCCTTAAGTCAAGAGTATGGTGACCTTTGGCACAGAAACAACAGGAAAGTTTCTATTATACTCAGCTTGCAGTTTGACCATAAGTTGAAATGTAGCTTTAGCAAAAGATTTATTTTTTAAGAACCATTTTCCTAAATGTCATACAATTCAAGTGAAAACTAGGTCCTTGACCTCTTTTGTTTACCGCAGATCAGCATGGTGGTAATTAACTACCCATATTTCAGTCTGATTGCACAATTTCTTATAGACCTACCGAAAACTAGACATGTGCGATTTGTTTCGTTCCGAATCGAAATTCGGACGAATTTTCGGAAATTCGGACATTCGGATGTATCCGAATTCCGAATTACAGACATAACGAATGCAAACGAATCTGAATTTCCATTTCCGAAATTCGGTAGCGGTAGTATGAACGTTCGTTTCGTTTTCGGTTCTTATTCAGTTCTTATTCGTTTCTTATTCGTTTCGTTCGTTGGAGCAAAGTGACATTAGAGAAGGAGAAAAATATTTTTTCCCCTCAAATGTCACGAACGAACGAAACGAATAAGAAACAAATAAGAACAGAAAACGAAACGAACGTTCGACCTACCGCTACCGAATTTCGGCCGAATCGGAATTGACTTTCACACCCGAATCCCGAAAAACGAAATAACACAAATCCGAATTTAAAACGAAACGAAACTAAACAAATTTTTTGGCAGTGCACATGTCTACCGAAAACCAAGTGGAGTGCATAGCTCACAAATTTATTCATTTGCAAGTACTGTCCCCCTCTTTTTGAACCATATGCCTCTATGCCTCTTTCCTCCTAAGCTGTCCTTATTTTTATGTCTGATTCATAGAACTTTATAAAATGTATTATTTAAAGAACTTAAGGTTGTAGAAAAATTGACCCTTGCAGTGGGGCTACCCCCACACTACAAGGGTTAACTGCTTGTTTTCTCTAGGGGCTCATATAAAGAAGAAATACTCACTTGATCCTAGCAGCCAGACAGGATCGAGGATTGAGTGAGTCTTCTTTATTTAAGCCCCTAGAGAAAAACGAGCAGTTAACCCTTGCAGTGTGAATTAATATATAGCATAATGAAGGAATTGTTTACGTAGGCCCTCACACTACATTATAGTTGGTAAAGCTTCAGAAGATGTTACAATCCGATTGCAAAATGTATATCCAGGATAAAAGTTGCGGCAGTGACAGTAGGATTTGACAACGGCATAATTACCAACTGTCCTGGATTTGCAGGGGACAGTCTTGCTTTTTGGTCCATTGTCCCATGATTCCTGTGTCCCAAGACTGACACTGTACTCTGTATTTAAATATCTCCTTTGATATCAGAGACCAAGAAAATAGAGGTTCTCAGTGCAGAGCTTACCAGTGAAAATACCAGAAAATGAATGCAGCCACAACATCCAAGGATTGTTAAGCTGCAATATATTACATTTTTGTTTTTAGTTATTCTGAATTAATTATTAGTTCTAAATGAGTTATATGCTATTAATAGTCTGAAGGGTGTTTCATATGGTCAGTTGTTATTCAGGAACTTGCAGCAGGTTTTCTCTTAATTAGTTGTAGTGATAGCATATTCTTTTACCAAACATTCCTCGTTAATTACTTGGAATGCTGAGAATTTTTCCCAAGTATTTCATCTGCAAGGTGTCATTCTGAAAGATTTTTCAGTCTGCTTCTCAACTCCAAATAATAGATGCCTATGAAAGCAGCACAATGGGATAGAACAAAAACTGTAACACACCTAAAATACTGATTGTCAATGTTATTGTTATGTCTCCAGTGACAAAGAACATTAGCTTTTGAGGTTGTCTATTATACATTCTCCTTTAAACATCTCTTATGATATCACAAACCTAAAAAAAAGGGCCTTATTTCACCAGCCTTTACTGCATGTAGCTGTGCCTCTGCGTATTTCTAATTTTATAGAGGCCCCTTTACACCTATGTGTGTGTTGATGTGTATTTTGGGTGCACCAAGATGCATTGTATTGATTGTATCTATTCATTTTTAATAGACCCTTAACCTCCATCAACCTGCATCATTATTATTACAGTGAACCACATAGGGGGTGGCATTGAAATAAAATGCATACACAGCCCCATAGTGGCTTGTAAACTGGGGTGGAGTGAAGGCAGTACAAAACAGTGGCCTTGGAGGCCAGAATGTATAAGATACAAGATGACTTGTGTAGTAGTTAAAGTGGATATATATGTATATATATATAATGTATATATCCTCGAAATTGGAATTTTCATTGAATGTATCCAGGCAAAGACTGTGCTGAAAACACCAATGGTCTATCAGTTCAGATTTCCTGATTCTTACATGATAGAACCTTCCAAAGACATTTTCAGTGTTGAATCACAGAAAGCATCCCTGGCATCCCTTCAGATGTGCATTCTCCTCATTCAGAATATATTACTGTCATGCTATACAAGGTCACAGCATGCCAAGTGAAACCCAACCATCAACATACATTCTGTTTTGTTGTGTCAGTATGTGAATGCTTTGAATGCTTCATTACATTATGTGTTCTGTAAGCATGCTTTGTTTGCCAAAAAAAAAGAAAACCTACAAGAATATATAATTACACAGAAAGTGCTTCTTCTCGTGACAAGGCTAAAAATTAAGGGTACAGCCATAGCTCCAAAACTGTGTCCCTCGTTTGAAGGGACTGTCCCTGTTTTGAAACCATTTGTCCCTCTTCCCTCCTCAGCTGTCTCTCTTTTTTAGTTAACTGTATGGATCCCTATTACAAAAATTTGCTATGTTACTACAAAAAGTGTTATACTACACTAAACATTTCGTCCAACCTCAAAATTAATATATTTGTTATGTTGAAAAGGCAATATAAAAGAAAAGTAGTAGTAAAAAAGTAACTGTTTTTTGCATAATAATTGTTCATAATCTGTGTAACTGGGGGCAGGTTAGAGATGTCTTCTTCGCCTACATACTATGTGCTAAACTATGCCCCTCTTTTTCATCTCAGGACATTGGGAGGTGTGAGTACAGCCTCTAGAAGGGGTACCAAGGCCTCACCAAAACGGTTTGTAAGTGATTGTTGGCAGACAGTACTCTTTTCCCTGTCTAAGCCAACTGGCAATGCCAAGCAAATGTACTCATTCAGCCTCAAAACTGCAGTCAAAATGTTGTTCACTTGATGCTGTGTGCTTGAATAATGCTGAAAAGGTAAATTGTAAGCATTAGATAAAATGATAATAAGAATCACATATGAGCAGGTTATATTTACGGTATATACAATGATGAATTGCGTTGTATTTATGGCTGCATAAAAAAGTTACAGAACTTATTGGGCTGCTTCCATTTTCACATGATGTCCTCATAAACCCTCAGTAATTTAATTGTCTGGGACTGATGATAGATTTCTACTCAGCAGCATTTTTCTATATCCTTTCCCTGCAGTGATGTGTTTCTGATGCTCTTTACAGGCCTTAGATCATCACTCTCTACTCCTTTCATCAATGTGCTGGGAGCAGCTTTACTTTTGTTTCCCCGGTTGATCCCATCAGCCAGGGGAAAGCTCAGCCACTTAACAAAATCAGCAGTCATATTCCGGTCTCACTCCGGCCCCCAGCTCATTATTGTCCTGCAGCAGTCTGCCAATCCCACCTAACAAAGCCCAATAGATCCCTCTGTAATCCTGATTACATCATTTAGACAGGTAAACAGGCAGAAATGTTCACTTCTATTTTTATTTTTAATACTTTTATTGAGTTTCTGGCCTATATATAAAATCATATGAGCAGAGAAGAGAACTTTGCTATATGTAGTTTGTACAGTTTAAAAGCATGTGCTAAATACTATAAACCCACAGTTTTAATTTCAATTTGTAATACTTGTAAAACCATAGACAGTCTACGGCCAACATCAGAGAGCTGTTTTCATATACAGTGTATTTCTAAGGACATAGTCTAATGCAAATTTGAAAAATGGATAAGGACATAAAAATATGTCAGATACTTGTATTTTTAAATGCTTATAGCGACCCTGTTGCTACTTAAAAGAAGTGCTAAAAAGACAGCAAAGAAAAAGATACATTTTGACCCATACACAGAAGCTTATTTGTCTGCTGCATGTTTTGGTTCCTTGTGCTGGTCCCCACAATACTAATATGTTGTGTAGAAGGAACCACAAAGTTCTGGGGTTGAGGGAAGCCGGCATCTGACATTTATGAAAATGTTGTACATTTTTCATCCAGGGAGACTGACGGCACACTACATTTATTTGAGAGACCTACAACACCTTGGACAGGAGTGGGCTACCCCTATATACTCTGTTCATTAAAATTTTTGTTTCATTTTTCCCTTTAGCTTTCTTACCTTACATATTTCCTATCTTTCATAACTTTGCTTTTAAATCCCCTTCAATGCCTATTCTCAAGGGACAGAATATATAGATAGATATATAATCTCAACATATACAGTATATATACCTGTAACAATGATAATGTTCCATATATATGAATGACTTTCATACATTCTGTTCTACAATATACTTACTAGATTCTGGATCTTAACTCTTGACATATTTTTGAGTGACGTTATTCAATGACACCACTAGATGTATAACGTTTTTTATTCTGTTTAGTGCCTCACCCCATATTTTTTCTTCCTAGCATCTTGCAATCATAAACCTTTTCATGTATTTTTAAAGTTAGGACTGAACATGTTACAACAATTTAGCTATTTCAAGACACCTGTAAACAATACTAAAACTATTACTGCAACCTTGCCAATAGTGATTGATCACACTTAATAACAAAAAAGTATTTCATTATTCACGTACCAAACTTAATAAAAAGCGCACGTATTTATATGATCTAAACATCTAGATAGGGCATAAAAGAGCTCTTTGTCATTTGTTCATTTACTGCAATTTATTGACCGCCTACATGCTTTAATTTCATGTCTTATCATCATTATTTTCTATGACATAAGCCGTGTGTAATGAAGCAAGCATACTTTTTATCTTGGGTATTGATAAAGTTCATTGTATTCAAGTGTATGAAAGGGACTGGGAGTGTCCAAGGATTTTAACTTCCTTTATTTCCTTAAAGGAGAACTATGGGGTCAGTGTTTTTCCCCATAGTTCTCCTTGGGGTAACAGGAGGACACAAACTAGCGTCCTCCCGTTACCCTAAGCTCAGTATACCGCGAGCTACAGCTCGCGGTATACTGAGATGCCGCAGCCGGAGCGGATCCCGACGTAGATGACGGGATCTGCCCAGCTGCGTGAGTGACAGCTGGCTCCGCCTATCTAGAGGCAGAGCCAGCTGTACCCGCCCCGTCCGTTCCGCCAGTCAGCGCTGGCAGATCGGACCGGGGAGAGGGGAATCCAGGCCCTCCACTATCACGGCAGAGAGCCGTGACAGGATCGAGAAGTGAGCGAACGCTGGTATGTGTTCCCTCACCTCCCGATCTACTGAGCCGACCTGTGACAGTCTCATTGTCACAGGTCGGCTAGAACTCACTCATCTCATAGTTCTCCTTTAAGTGAATATAAAGAGTGCACTCACAGCCTTCCCATCTCAGCTGTCACAGGAGTTCCAGCACAGTACTGTCCTAGAAATCCTGTATTGGAAGTGACAGGTTCAATAAAGAGAACCTGTCACTTCCAAATGCTATCACACAGCAGGGGATTGTTAGCTCTTGTGTGATAGCAATAAAGTTAAGTAAAAAAAAAAAAATAGTTAGAACTGTAAATGGTGAGATTTCCTTTTGCTTTCCATCCAAGTGATTATATTGTTTTCACTGGAATTCCAAATTAACTATTACTACAAATGATAGTTCTCCTTTAGTAATCCAACCTACCAATAAACACATTATTTGCTGAAGCTAGATGGCCCTTTTACATTGCTGAACTTTGTGAACCATTTCGATTTGACCCAAACTTTTGAAAAGGCCCCTAGTTTCTCATGATACTGCAGGGTGACACAATTTGGCAAGATCAAAAGGGTTGGTCATGTGGAATTTGGCGTTAAATGGACATGAATTAAGGCACAGTGTTTTCACTGTGGGAATTTGATACAGTGCATTAACAAATAAATAGCAACTCGCACAAAAAAATAAACCCTGTAGGCAACAAAAGGACTATACATTGTAATACGCAGTCAAAGAATGCTACTGACTGCAGAAAAAAAGCATATTTGCACAATAGGACAGAGTTCAATTTTTTTCAAGGCAGCATATTTTGTATGTCTACTGTATTCATTGTCTACTTCAAACTCCAACTTCAATCATATACACAAGATAGTTTATTTACTATAGAAGTGTAACAAACCATACTTATATGCAAAGTGCAGTTATCCAACGCATCCAATCAGATGTGATTTTACTGAAGTCAGATCAGTGACAGCTAATTTCTGACTTGCTTTTATGGCTTAATGAACTATAAATATCATCCTTGTTCTTTGCATTGCCTTTCTTGATAAGCCTGGTAGTGTATGGCTACCCACAGGCAAAAGTATGTATTCACCAGACATAGCCAACTCCTTTGCTACACTTATTTGTTTTGTTTATATTAAAATTGTTTATATTTAAAAGATCACAAACTAATAACGTTTTCTATTGAGACTAAAGTGCAAAAAAAGCCATGCAAGGATGCCATCATCCAGGTACATGATTTCTATAATTACAGTCTTCCTAGTTTCCATTCAACCTCTGATTTATATTTTTGGTGATATTGGAGTATTGTGAGATGTACAAAATATTTACGTGATTATTTAAGTGATTGACTGGAATTTGCACATTTCTAAAGACTTATGTGTTATGTGTGTGGATTGCCTTAATGTCCATTTGAACTCTCAGCAGAAACTATTTATTGCAGTGGAGATTTTTTAAATAAAATCTTTAATTATATAAAAACAATCATAAGTGTCTTATGTTATGTTCTTTAGGAGACTCCCAGCACCATTTGAAACATTTCTCCCCGGGCTAAAAGCTTCAGAGAAGGACCACAGCAACCTGTGTGAGAGCAGCAAACGCATGACTGTGGTCCAACATACCCCTTGCTGAGCTCAACTTTTTAGTTAGCAGTGAGTGTGAGCTTTGCGTATTGAGGAGCTCTAGCTGTCATTTAGCAGGGAGCATGCCTGACTTTGGCCAAGAGATCCCTGCTGTCACACAAAATGAAGCAGTCCTTCTCTGAAGTCTGCAGCCCGGTTAAGAAGCAATAAGGTAGAATTAAACTCTCAAACTTTTTCTCAATAATGAATCCAGATCAAACAAATATACATTGCCCAGCAAAGTATTCTTTACATTTTTGCCCAAATACTTACAATAATCATGTTTCTTAACAGCTGTCCCCATCTACCAGCTCCACTTCCCTGAACTTCCTGTCCAGAGCATGACCACAGGGGACAGCAGCTGTCCCATCTACTAGCTTGCAGAAGTGTAGAAGAAGGACTGGGGAGCAAAAGGGCAGGAAAGTGGTGTCTTGCCTTGCTTTGCCTGTGTGGTTTATGGAAACACACTACTTACTAGCACTCACAGGGGTGGCTACATAGGATCCTGCGAGGGAAAGGCACCCTAAAACATGATATCAGGGCCAGTGCTCAGGGAGGGGACCAGAGGATTCTGTAGGAAACTACAACTTTTAAACATCAAGGTGCAGCATCCACTGTAAGTGATTTATTCAGCTTTTGAAATATCTTGAAAACCTCCTGACTTTAATATCACTTTAAGGGTGGCACTGATGCCTTCTTTTAAAGCATATAACACTTATAAATGATAGTTTTTTGCATCCTTTATTGAAATACATAGTTTGTACTAGGGTTGCACAGATACCAAGTACAGTACTCGGTACAAGTACATGTATAGATACTTTTGAGCTCCAAGACTAGACTAGAGAAAAATTCAAAAATTAGGAGGCAGCTTTCATTTGTAAGGAGCACACGGAGCTCCTGGGATTTGTACATCTCTGTTTTATTGTATGATTTTGTTTTTATAAATATAAATAAAGGGATGCACAGATACCAGTTTTGCGAGTACGAGTTCTGGTACTTGCCGAGTACTTACAAGTACAAGTACTGATACATTTTTGTTTATTGTCATGTGACAGTTTTTCTAAAACAATAGAGACTAACGATTTCAGGACAGTGGTGGAGCACCAGAGCCAGGTCCCAGCTGCAACCGCTGCAACCCTGGTAGTTCTCATGAAAATGCTAAGTATCTGTACTGGTACTCTAAAAGTATCTGTGCATCCCTAGTTTGTACTGAGGGTTACTCAATGGAAATGTAGTACCTGTGTCTGGAGGGAGTGGCAGTGGGCAACCTGTTTGATCCCTCCTCCCAGCTCTGGAGGACAATGGTGGAGTTGTGATCTCTGTAGGGAGATCTACTCAGAACTGGCAGGTGATTGAGCTCTACTGCAGTCTATGACAACAAAATAATCAGTTTAAGTAACAATGTTAGTAATAATGTGACTACTCATATGCTGCTATTTATGGTGTTATGATAAGGGTAAAAGAGAACCTATTTCAAACTGCTACCTTAACCAACTAAAGCACTAGGCACATAGCCGGCCAGAACATAGAATTACTATCTTTACAAATACTAAATAATGCTTAAACAAATACTCTGTAACAATGCATATGTTTCATCACCCTCTGCGATGCACTAGTGCACATTCTGAAAGGAATTATAAGGAATTCTATTTTCATACAGTCTAAAGATTATTTCCCACCCGCAGAAAGCATCTTCTAATAGAAAAAAGGTGAAACTAAGTTCACAGACAGGCGGTGCCAAAGTATAAAAAAAGAAAACTGACATTTCAGTAAAATCTTGGTAAGGAACATTCAATGTAAGAAAATGGCTTAAAAGAAACATTCTTCAGAAGTAGTAAAAGTGCTGGCTGATTTCATAAAAGACACCAGTGAATAGAAAAGTGTCCCCGCTTGCGTAGCACACTTTTCCATATAAAATACAAGTACAGATCACATATACTGCTTTAAAAAGGTTGAATAATGAAATCTAAATCAGAATAAGCATAGAAACAAGATATAAGCCCCATCTGGACCTCTGAGGCTGGATGGAGTGTATGATGAAATCCTGATTTTCCCACAAGCAAAAACCTTGTCATCTCCTCTCAAATATTTTTTTTTATAAAGCTGCCTGAGGGAAGACCTGTCTCAGACAAACCACAAATTGTATTATGCTATTGCAGGCAATAAAACTGCAAGTTTTAAAACTTTTTTTCTGAGACGAAATAGTTTCTCTACTACAACTCAGCATAGTAAATAGGCCCTCTCCAGATGGGATGGTTGGTCTATATATATACAGATTAGAGGCACAAGTATATATTGGTACATTTGTTCTCTGTACCAGGAGTCCACCACTGGTAATTGTCCGTTGCAATTGTATTTTTACTGGTTTTTAATGGTGTTATGGCAGTGTAACCCATGCAAGGGTAGATAATAAACGTATACAAAAAGGTGTACACAGGGCCATCCCTTTAATGATGCAGCTTGAGGCATTTGCCTCAGGTGGCATCTTATTGGGTCACGTGTGGGTGGTTGGTGGCAGGTGTGTCTGCCATCTCCACTTCTGGCCAGAGTGTCCCAAGTTGCTAACAGCCTGGAGCTGAGCGGGGTGCTCTGGCTGGGGTCCTGCCCAGCCCCTGGCAACCAGTGACGTCAATGAGCTGGGCAGGATGCCAGACAGAGCTGGAGCCAGAGGTACCATGCACCACCTGCACCCCCTCCTCCAGTGCCATGCTCTGCCAGCACCCCACCACTACCACCACCAGTGCACTCCCCGGTATTGTCACAGGGGGAAAAAGTGCCTGCGTCTTATGGAGCGAATCCCGACGCCCGAGACATGCAGTTTCGGGCGCCGGGCGAGTAGTAGGAGCCACTGCTCGTTTAATACGAGTGATCTAACGAGATCACTCGTATTAAAGCCGAGCAGCGGC
>NW_017306807.1:657075-659377 GCF_000935625.1 Nanorana parkeri
CACCCCCCCTCAAGAAAGTGCACCACGTACCTCAGGTGGCGAAAAGTGTAGGGTGTACATAATGTTTTTTCACAACAGAGTGGTTGATGCTTACAACGGACTTTAGCAGAGGTAGTGAGTCGGTCAACAGTAAGTAACATTAAACCTGTTTTGAACAAACATAGATCTATACTCAGACTAAAAGGTTAAAAAAGGAGAAAAAAAGAGAAAAATAAAGTAAAGAAGGGGCAGACTTGTTTGTCTTTTTATGCCGCCCATTACCTCTTTGTTTCTAGTGCAGCTGCCCTTAGTTTTATATGTAAAGGTCATGTAAAATTAAGAGGCAGATAAAACAATGCAATTTGAAAGCAACCAATATACTGCAGGTGTCTTGGTGTCACTTGGAAAACTAAACAACTCCCCAACTTTCTGTCATGTACTTATAAAGGGGGAGCGCATTTCATTTATGAAAGTGCTGTGACCTTCAAGAGTTCAGGCCCTGCTTAAACTCTCTGGTTTCTATTCATGTTTATTTAGGCTGTGTTTTTGACATCCTGTTTATCGTCAGTTGCCTGAAATTCATACATTTGCTGCTCAGTCTTTCTTGAAATAGGGCAGAAAAGATAACAAATATTCACTGGATACATTGAGGTGAATTTATCAAACCTGGAGCAGAAAAAACCTGGAGCAGCCGTGCTTGGCAACCAATCAGCTTCTCTGTTTCATTTCCAAATCTTAACTGAACAAAGTAAAGAGAGACGCTGATTGGTTGCCCTGGGCAATTGCTCCAGATTCTGTCTGCTCCGGTTTTGATAAATTAAGTAATTAATTTAAACTAAGTATGAAACATTATATTTTTAAATTGTCTTGTAACTGTAAAAAATAATGTCATGAGCCACCTGCACTCTTTACAGCGTTGCGACTTTGAAGAAACAGTGGTGTTCGTAGTGATATCACGGATGGCCTTGTGCAGAACTTCTGAAAGATAATTATAAATCACCAGCACAAATCAATCAATTCTTTGTGTATTTTATTGAAACGTCACATCATGTCATGTATGCTTAAGTTTTGGGACCGTGCAGGCATCCTTCATCAAAGTGACACAGTGACTGTCACGGGGATTAGGGTCCCTGTGCGGTCCCGAAACCTTAGCATACATAACATGATGTGACATTTCAATAAAATACACAAAGAAGATTGAAGCTGTATCTCGTGTGTGCTGGTGATTTACAAATATCTCTTATAACTATTTATAATCTCTAGACACAATGACAACTTTGTAAAGGACTCTACAACATTGTTAAAGTTTAATTCCATCAATAATAAAACATTCACTCTTGGTTGAAATCCAGTTAAATGAATCAAATTCGTAAACCGTAAAGTTCAATCTCAGCCAAAACTTTTTTTTAGCTTTGGATACTGCTCCCGGCCGCGCAGGAGAGAAACACTGGCTTTTCTTTTTTATTCTGACACGGAGCCGTTGGCTGGCGTCAGAATAAAAAAAAATGTTTTCACCATAAGAATGCCTTGCTAGATTCCTATTGGCTATTTCAATTTGCAATAGCCAATAGCAAACTAGCTATAGCACCCACTGCTTTAGTTCTCCCACTGCTGTAGTTCTCCATCAGGTCCCCACTAGTAATTGACAGCAGCAGAGGGCGGGTGCAATAGCTAGTTTGCAATAGCCAATAGGAATCTAGCAATTCATTTCTATGGCGAAAATGTCTTTTTTTTTGACGGCAGCAGAACCGCCGGCCAATAGAAAACAGTTGGGCGGAGCTAGCTGTCACTGCTAGCTCCGCACAATCGTTTTCTATTTATTTTTTAAAACTTTTAAAACTATTTTTCTGTTCTGCTCGGTCCCACAGAGGGACCGAGTAGAACAGCTGAGCCGAATGCCGCTCAGCGTCATTCGGCTATTCACTCACTGCTGTTGGGCATCTATAAGAATAGACCGAACAGCAACGAGTAGCCTGCTGAAGGTTCGGCTTAGCCGATCCAGATGTGGGACCGAGCCGACCCGAAGCCACGCGAAGCCACCCGATGTACGGGTGAAATCAGCGGCACCAGCCTGAAGTGAATAGCCGAACAGCGTTTGGCTCACTTCGCTTCAGGTCGGTCATTCACTCGGCTGCCTACGGCAGCTTAGTGAATAGACCCCATAGTGTCTTAATTTGGACAAAAACCATAACAACCTTAAGGAGTTTCAAACCTCATTCTGTCCATAATGTAAAGAAAAGTTCTTACTGCAATTTTAATTTAAAAAGGAACTTTACACATAAAAACAACTGGGCATCTTTCTAAACCCCCCCCCGCCCCCCCC
>NW_017306807.1:660830-666605 GCF_000935625.1 Nanorana parkeri
CCCCCCACCAGAATTACGTATCATTTTTCTTGAGGGGGAGCAGCAAGTACATTTTTCTGCAGGTGCTTATTAATTCCTCGCCCACGCAAGGATGATGTAGCCCTCCATGTACCGATTAACATTAGACGTCTGTGGACTTATTCAACAATCAGTTTATACAGCACTTTGTACTAGGTGCAAAGTGAAGTAACCCATATCAGAATTTGCTTTACAAAAATCATACCTGTATAATGTAATTTCTAACTGGTTGTAGGTGCTGCTGCATGCATTAAGCACTTCTTCTTTCCAATGTTTATTGAATAACTCCAACAGGTGGTGACATCAGCTAAGGGTGTTTAAAATAGCTCAACATGACATAGAGTGTAACTGACTATAACAGAAGATCTAACTTGCATAAAAAGTTGATTGTCTATGTAGGAACTTTTCAACGTGTTCCTTCTTGTTAAAAAAGGAAGAGTAGCTAGTAGTACTAGTAGGAAGCAAGTATAGAAAACTAATCAGGCAGTTGGATAAGATTTCCCAAAACATGCCTGGGCAGATTGACCCCTGTGATCCAAGCATTGATTTCTCCATTGGAATGATAGGTGGTCCATTGACTGCCGCTTCCACTTTCCCTCCACACTAAGCTCTAGTAAATTAACATTTCCTGACAGCGCTAGAAAAAACAAACAATGTGAAACACTAAGCAACCTAATGTGGTCAAAGTCCCCTGACTCCCTACAAGGTACTACAACCCTTCCTGGACTCAGAGAGTTCTGCAAAGTGCAAATGTGGAGAATTAAGGAGCCAGTGGCAAAATATTAAATGTGGCTCTCATAGACAGAGAAGCAAGAAATCATATAAAAAGTCCCTACGGAGCTATCATTTGCTCAGAGTGAAAAATGAGAACTGTATTTTCAAAGCCTTTTAATGTATTTCTTCCAGGATTCTCCATAGAATTGAACAGGCATCAGTGGTAGATCATCAGTACACACAGCTTGTAGTTTCTACGGTGTTGTCAATTGTCTGCTGCCTGGCAATAAACTGAAAATTAATTTGTCCACCTTAATGGTTCTATTGACCTGAGTGCACACACAATCTATGTAGAAACTTTGAAATGGCCGCATATTAATTATACCAGCAGGCTATTGCCGCAGTCCATTTAAAAGCCCCATAAAGTGTGTTATTGGCAAAACACAGAGGTAATAAAGGGATTTGTCAGCTTACTCTGAACATAGATTTAAAGGGAGTTTTTCACAGGCTTCAGTGTAGTTTGGTTAGATGGTTTCAATATTTATATTTCAATATTAGGGGTTTATGTATGTATGGTTTTACCCAAGATTCCCCCAACTTTCACGCAAGATTCACACATTTTCCTTGAATCTTAGGTGAAAGTAGTGTGAATCTTGGGTAAAAACAATGTCATATGGACAGGGCCAGATTTCTGCTGCCCCAAGGCCAGGTTCCTCAATGCGCCCCCTACCTGCCAAACCCCCTACATGGAGAATGGCAGACCTGCAGGCTGCATAAAATTGATATTGGCAACATCGCCGGGATCACTTGTACAAAACATGCAGCGGCTTCCCCGCTGTACATTTAGCTCTGCTTGCCCAAAATGTAGAAAATGTAGAAAACAACTACCCGCCCGGAACCCGGAACTGCATGTCCCCGGCATCGGGAGATAGGAATTTCCCATCCCTGCTACCCATCTACTCCCTGCTGCCCCAAGGCCGGGCCTTGGTTGGCCTTGCGGGAAATCCGGCCCTGTATATACTGTAGATCCCTAAGCCATTTTAGTTGTTGAGCAAATTTTATTGAAGGTAGTTACTTCCTGATACCTGCTAGCTTTCCTAATTTTTCAAACTATTATTATACCATACTAAACTGTGTTTCTTCCTAGGCAACCAATTTATTTTTTTGTTTGTTTTAACAAAAGTCACAACAAATGGCATAAATCCGCTCTTTTGTTTCAATTATTCTGGTGTTGATTAGATTCCTTAGCAACAATTTGTCAGATCCATGTGATCAATATTATATTGTGGAATTTTTTCAAAGTAAAAGAAATTGCTTTAAACAACAGTGATTCATACCACAATGATTCTTTAGTATGACAAAGGCCTTACATCAAAAACGTCCAGGGCTAACAAAGTAAAGGAACTCTTTGTTTTAGCTTGGAATATCCCACCAGGGGCCAGAACAGCACAGATTAGTGGCATGGCCTAGATATAGTATCTTTTGAGCGGGGGTGTGGTAAGATCCAGGAGCACAGCAGCATAACCTAATAAAGTTTTGAATTTTTTTTTGTAATAGACACTACTTTCTTTACTCTTCACAAGTAGGGTTTCCAGGACTAAGTTGCAATTTCTTATTTGATGCAGGAGAAACCAAGTTATTTGTCATATGAAGGGCCTGTCAGATCAGAGAAGGCCTGGGGTAAATTCCTAAGAAAATGCAAAAGCAGAAGGGTGCTCAAGTTATGACCAGGTCAGACCAGGTACTTTCTGTTGCCTGATGCTCAGTAGTAAGCTTTATTTAGATTGTTTACGCTGACTGTAGGATGTACTCGTTTAAGTAAAGAAAAATTAGTTGAATGACCTTCAACTTATTTGGGTATCTGGAACATAGTCTGCAGGGTACCACATTTCCCTACAAATAAACTTTTTAAAACCTGCCTAATCAGAAACTTTCATTATGGATTTGCTCTCAGACTTCAAGCAGTAATCCATTGAGCAGATGGCCATTTAGTTTGACCTTAAACAGACCTTTCATTGAATTGTATACAATACCTACATGGGGGAAGTTTATTCTCTCATTTAACACACTTAGTCCTTTTTAAACTTTTTTATTGTTGTTGGGTGGGCTATTCTGCCTGCTCAAGCAATAAAAAAATGGAGATAACTTACTATTGTTAAAATACATTACATGTATTACTACAGATAGATCAAGATTCGTAATTTGATAAATTTGGAATATAACCCTTCTGAGGAGATTGTGGTACCATAGATTTTGTTATATTCCATTGGGAGCATGGCAAGGTTAGAAGTCATGTTTAGGTTATTATGCTAACAGCTTGTATTAGTTCTGCTTGTCACATGACAGAACCCATGCCATTGACAAACCTCTTCTGTTACGTGACCTGCTTGCCTACGTTTCCATTTAATTCAAATGTAAAAAATAATATTCCATCTGCATTAAACAATGTTTATAGTATATTTAAAGTCAATGAAGACGCTATGACCAATTAATAAAAATTATATTTTTGACTTATTGAAAAATAAGTTTATATCCTGAGACACAAAAAAACATAGCACCAGTCTTAATTCTTGGGAAAGATGTAATTAGAGGTAAATGGGACCAGCAACCCATCTAATGACCATGGGTATCTAACAAGATATAAGAATGATTCTTATAATTTTCTAAATAGTGTTCTATGAAAGAGTAAGCCGGAAGGTCTTTACAATGTTCTTTGATCTCTACATGCCACACATTGCTGACCAAACAAGTTTTCTTCTTATATATTATATACGTTTTTTCTTATTATATTATCTTTATTGACTTGCATTTGATTGATGGCCTTTATTGTTGAAATTCTGATGATAGTTAAATGTCCTTCCTTCATTGTTACCCTTGAGAGAAATTCTTGTTTACTTGATGATTTTTTTTTTCCTTTTATCTTTTTTTCCTTTGTGATTCTATGCAGGCAACAAAGCTCATTCTTTTATATTATGTTTCTCATGCTATTTAGAGATTCTTCAAGGTATTACTTTGCTGTTATTTCCTTCAATCTCTTTAACTGAATTAAATCCTTTTTTCTAATATCCATTAGCTGACATTCAAGCAGGATCAGAATACCACTTTTAATGGGGGTTCCACACATCCACTATTACAACAAGGTATAAAACTCTGTAGTGAGTCAATTTAAAAAAAAAAAAATGGAAATGTGGAGTGTTGCCCAGGGCACCCATTCTCATGCCAGCCTTATTGTTCTCACGGGCATTACAAAAATCAAAGCTGTAAAGTATCTAACTGCAAGGGGAAAAACCTTCAGTGTAGTTCCAGTTTTTGTGAAACAGCTTCCTTAGCCAAACTTGGCCTCCTCCTTCAAAACCGACTTAGAGTACATGGTAATAACTGAACCAAAGAGGATATGGATAAGCCTGTGTGTAGAAGGCCTAACTCCAAAAATTTTGAAGAGAGGGACAGAGAAAGGTTAGAACCTAGCTAAAAAAAAAAAAAAAAAATTTTTGTTGCTGTGCCTCAGTTGAACATCACGTCTTGTCCTCCTGACCCCAACACCAGGAAAGGAAGTGAAAAGAAATCTCTGCAGTGTGCACACAGACAATAACATGACGGAGGTTGTACAGACATACAGGGTAGTCCTAAAGTTGCTTATAAATTTGGTAAGCTAAGCAGGTAACACGGGGTATACCAATTTAATCCAACTTAAGGTACATGACCTTTGTTATGTGAGTATACTACCTGTATGCTGCTTGTGTTCAATTGGTTTCATGTCTGCATGGGACATTCAGATTATGTCTCCAACAAATGTTTGTGCCAAATGCAAATATAGATACAATAATTATTATCCCAAAGGGAGTTTTCCTATGATTCACCCGTAAACATAACAGATCATTTTCCTCAGCAGATTGACCTACTTCAAAAAGAGGTTTTATAATTCCTTGTGTATATACAATAATACCATTTTTCATATGGAGGCTGAGCTCTTGTAAGGTCCTTGCTAGTCTCTTTTATCAGGACGCAAAAAACAAACACTGATCCAGAGGTAATATTTAAAGCTGAACTCCTGAATAAGTAAATGTTGTCTAAATATGAGCCACGTGTATTCCTACTTCAATCTTGGTGTGTTTTGTGTATTTCTTCTAGACCTGTGCAGTAATAAAGCGTAAAACTTTGCTTCTGCTAAAGACCGGTCACTGCTGCCCTCTCTACTTGTGCAGGGTGACTGGTCTTGTCTCCGTCCCCTCCTGTAGTTAGCTGCAGGCAGCCTCTAATGGGTGGACCTGCTAAGTTCCTTTCACAGCTGTTACACAGTAATAATGGAGTTTGCAAAAGTATTTGGTGCACACAAGGTGGATTTATATAGTTTGTGGTTATTAAGGACTGGATTTAGTGCCTGGGTGCAGCTTTAGGTAGAACCAGGGACACCGGCACTCCAAATGCACTTCAAATGCGTCTATTTATTGACCTAGTTGCAGCATATCACACTGATGCATAAGCATGCCTCAGCATGCTCAGTGTGATATACTGCACCTACGTCAATAAATAGCTGCATTTGGAGTGCCGTTGTCCCTGTTTCTACCTATGCATGTAACGGCTGCCATCCGTTGACTACCGCAGCACCCATCCTGATTTTTGTGGAACAAGCGCTCAGGGTCAGGGGATTGCAATGGGTCCATGGACTTTCGTTTGGGTACAGCTTTAAACACATTTCAGTTATCATTTTATTGACTTATGTATGGCTATATTTTCAACATACATTATATTAAAATGTTACACCACTGTAGTAGTGTATTTCATTCAAGCCAGAAGACCAATGGCAAGGGCAGGAGGGAACGCTGAGTCTTCAGGAACAGCATTGAAGACGAGGTAAGTTTTTCAGTGAAAGCCAACTTTGTTTTGTAACCACTGCTGGGCTATTTATTTTTTGGAGTAGAGCTTTTGATAATATAACCAGGGCTGGATTTCCCACAATGCCAACCAAGGCCCGGCCTCGGGGCAGCAGGGAGTAGAGGGGCAGCAGGGCGTGGAATTTCTATCTCCCGATGCCCGGGGGGG
>NW_017306807.1:666724-671453 GCF_000935625.1 Nanorana parkeri
AGGGGGGTGCATTAAGGAACCTGGCCTTGGGGCAGCAGAGAGAGTAAATCTGGCCCTGAATATAACTGCTACATAAAATATACTGTACAGATACTAGGAATATATGCTTGTGGAAAGGTGTCAAACAGTAGAAGCTAGATAGGGTAAAGGATGATGGGCCTCCCATGAAAAACTCAGAGGGCCAGATCGCCGAGGCTGAGAACAGCTCTCTAGCAAATAGCAGCATGGCACCTCTGTACTGCGCATCTGCTTGGCTTAAGTTCCTAATGAGGTCAGATAGGAGCAATAACAATATTAATAATAATTATTATTATATACCATGCATGAAAGGTTTATGCTGCATTAAGGATAACAGAAATAATAATTACCTTTACCCAGAAGGAAAAATATGGAAACATTGCTCACTTTGTTTTTTGTGCACACATGCCAAGTAATTATCTGTAGCTGAGGAATTTTCCCATATGAAATCACCTGATCAAAGGAAACTGTAGCTGTGAGAAAACAAAATGTTAACATCCCTCTGACTGTTATCAAATCATTGGCGGTTTAAGATGTCAGTGACGGGACAAACAGAGCATTTAATGGTTCCTTTTTGAAATGTACTACGCAACTTATGAGTTCATACATTCTTTAATAGTCGGCAAATCTGTTCACTGTCTAAATTAAGACAGTGTACAGGAGACTCATTAATAATGGATTACCAGATGCAAGGTGCAGTCATTCATTCCTGTGTTTTAGGATTATTATTATTATACAGGATTTATATAGCCCCAATAGTTTGCACAGCGCTTTACAATACAAGGAAGACATTACAGTCCCAATACAATTTAAGACAGGATGGTAAGGTGGGCCATGCCCATAAGGGCTTACAATCTAAAGGATAATTTGGAGCCAAACACAGAGAGACAACTGATCCAAAATAGCAAATCTATGACACCATGACAGATTAGTACACTGGGCTGTGATAAAATAACATTACCCTGGCAGCCTATTGGTTATTACTGTTGCCTTGCATCGGAGCTTTTACATTTCATTGTGGTCCATATATGCATTTCTTACCCCAATTCTATACTGTATTGTAAGGTCAATGGGCTCTTGTGGCTCGTTCACCCCATTTCCGCTGAGCTGCGCCAATCTACATAGCTAAACGTAGGCTCAACCCAAGGGCACATAAAATACATTTGTTTTCTAAGTGCCCTGCTCACACCATAACACTGCAGTGACAGTGATTGCAATGTCTGCCATTTTACACAGTGCAACTCACAGCACCGCATGTCCCTGCAGTGTGTCGCAACATGATACGGTGCATAGAGTTGAATGAATTGTCATTTTGTGACACTTTAATAAAGGTAAAAGAAAAAAAGGAAGTAAACACATCGCCCTGTCCTCAGCATGTATGCATTATAGAGTACACAACGAAGATCAGGAAAAGTCACCGGCACTACAATAGTGATGCAAGCATGTCTTTTATTGATACATATTCACATGATCACAAAGCAAATGACATTTCAGGGATGCATAGGGTCCCTTCATCAAGCAAACAATGTCATGAGTACACAACACACACCAGCATGTATGCGTTATAGTGTAAATGAGGATGAACAAGTCCTTTCCTGTATAAGTGGATAGTGTGGTACCTTTGAGGTAGAGAATGATGTGAATGGTGCTCATGCAAAGCACTGCAGAATATGTCAGTGCTGTAAAAATGACTAAAACACGCCTATAAACACTTGCGTAATGCCAGAAATGTTTTGATTACCGCTTTTTAACTTTTGACTTTTTCTATAATGATCTTTAGTTTTACTGTTACCAGTTGTCACTGCCTAACTATGTCTCAATATATGTCACGTAGAGGTATTGGGACTCTAATAACTTTTAATTAAGTTTTGCATTATGTGACAGATTTTGGTCAGACTTCACTTGCTATATAATGTTATTTTACCTAACAAACCAATTTCCAGAGTTTTAAGGCAAAGTACTTCAGTTGTTCTGGTGACCACAAAAATATAACTACAGCCCCGCACGTATTCTCCAGAGGTACTTTTAGATCCTTGTAAATATACTTTTTATGAGCCCCCTCTTGTCACACCTGTTACTCCAGAACACTTTGCCTGTAAACAGGAATCTGAGCCAGGAATTCCTGAGCCAAGGATCTGGTCTCATACTGCTAGCCTGTGTTGGCTAGTCCTTCCAAACTATCTATTTGCTCCTATAAATCTCAGGCAGAATAGAAGAGAGGTCATCCAAAACTACATGATGTTCAGTGCACCGTGGGAAGCAATGCCATAACACATCTTCCTACAACAGAAAGTAAATCAGCAAACAGACATTAGAATTTATTGGGATTCCTAAGTTAATTATACTCTGCCGTTTGTTATTAGGGAATAGGGTTAGGGCTGATAAAACCGAACACTGTGAGCGATTCGGTTTTATTTGTACTGCGGCTGTCACAACTTGATGAAATATGCCTGCTAATAAAGCACAAAGTCCAACCAAAACAAAGACATAAAACATTTTTGTTAACAGTGTTCCGCTAAGCAAACGGTCAGATGTTTTATTTTGCTGCAGAACTTTATTCAGTGTTGTACTTTCCACTGGAACTTGTCTCCAAAGTGTTGTGCAATAATGCATGCTGTGTTTATGCTTGCTGAAAGAGAAGTTCAAAGCTTACCAGAAGTGGAACTTGGAAAAGGATACTGAACAAGCAGTGTGTCTAGTCTTGCTAAAAGCAGTACGGTTTTACCATAAAAGTATCAGTAAAATACTCATCGCAAGCACATCCCAAAATGTAAATATAGTTGTGTGGCGGATGTTACAGATTTATGTGAACAATCACTTAAATTTGAACTCCAGGATAAACAAATATTGTCTAAATACAAGAGGCATGTGTTTTTTTACTTGGGGTGCTTTGTGTATTTCTTCCAGATCTGTGCAGTAATCCAGCGTAAAATATTTCTTCTGTGCAGGAGCTTCCTGTAATAAAGACCAGCCACTGCTGTTCTCTCTCTGTGCAGGGTGACTGGTCTTGTCTCTGCCCCCTCCAGGGTTTCCTGCAGGCAGTCTGTCATGGGAGGATCTGCTGGGTCCCTCCCACAGCTCTCTTCTCTGCACAGGCTACATACAGCACAGTGATGATGTCACTGCTACTTTTATAAGGTAGTGATTGGGTTTGCAAAGGCATTTGGTGCACACAAAGTAGAATTATATCCTTTGTGGCTTTTAAGGAATATATTTAGATTACATTTTTTGTGCCGGAGTTCAACTTTAAAAAATGTTCACTATCGTTTTTTTTAAAAACCAGCAGGGACTCTACTACAAGCTGCCAGACCATCATGACCAACTCTCTATGCATTATACAGTATCTAATAATAGCAGAACCCTAGTTATTATTTACGCATACTAATAAAGCAACTATTGACAAAAAAAAAGTAAAGGAGAAAGAAAATACTTACCTTTAGCGCTGCCCATGACTCTGATCTACAGCTACACTGGCCAAAGAATCTTCAGTATCCAGCACACTTCCGTTTCTCAGTTCCAGTAAGTAAGTGAAACCAGTGAATGAGATACTAATGCTATCCAGAAAAAAACTACTACATCTGTCCCTAAAGTCAGAAAATTCACTGATATTACCTTATTGAAGATCTAAACCTTTGCAAATGCGGCACACACAGATCACATGTGACTGCAAGTGTACCTGGCATTCTTTGCTGTGTAAATTTATTTCTCGCTGCTTTCTTTATAACCAATCACATTTAAAATTTGAAGGTTTAAAACTGAGTGGTGGTTGTAGTACTGGTATTTTTTTTACATCAGGCCTTCTGTATGTTAGAAAGATCTAGAAGTCTCAGAAGATGTGTTTGGGAACAGCTATACTGCATTAAAGCATTGGTTTTCAGATCATGTGCTAACCAAAAAGGAGTGATATTTACTAGTGCAATGTACATACGTGGAAACTTGATGGAATTGACCTGGCATAGCCGGAATTTTGCTTTGGTTGCCAGGTCAGTGCCAGAATATTTCAAATCTCTGGGTCAGCCTGGCAGGGAATGTTTGTAAATGAAGTGACCTCAGTGCATCACTTACTCACATGTGCACCTGGATGGCAGATAACCAGTGGTCGCAATTGGATGACGGGAGTGGGACTGTGCTATGCCTGTCATGTGAGGGTCAGCTGACATCTGCATCCCTTTTCCCCTCCCAAAATCTAGTGGCATGGTACCCATAAACTGGCCATAGATCTCACAGGATGATTAAACAAGCAGATACACTCCTAAGGGATTTTTGACATCTTCAGCCATAAATGTAATAAAAATGTTCTCTCAGACATTTACCAGATATTTTTAGGATATTCGACTGGCTGTATTGAAATGTTTGTACTGGTGCTCAGTTGTTTTTTGGAGCAGTACACTATAGTGCTTTTTTTGCCTCTCTGGTCTTTGGACTGTGCATGCCAAGGAGTGGTTGGCAATATCTCCTTTTGCCAATCAGCACCACACATTCATCATGACTCCATGACATAATGAAGTGGGGTTGGTATGCTAGCCTTGGTACCATTTGTGAGTAATGCACAGAGCTGTGAAGAGATTTTATATTCATTTGTATTGTACTGTACACTCCAGACCTATCCTTTTAGCCCTTCCCACTGTTGGCACAATTTGGCTAATTTGGCTACACTGACCATTGGGCACGGTGTGCGTACCTCCCCAGGTTTAGCCCTGCCCACCATTCC
>NW_017306807.1:672305-673566 GCF_000935625.1 Nanorana parkeri
GGAATTTTGAGTTTTAAAAGCTTCCAGATATAGTTATGTCTCGATGAAATGTATGTACCAAGCATGTCAGCTATGCACCCTATATGCATCTCAAGGTTTAATTTTCAATATTGACCAAAATGTACCTTAAAGTGATAAAAGACGTTCTATTTTTAAGAAAGCAGCTCAATATGAGACTGCTCATTGAAATCAACAAAACTATGTCTCTGATTTAACAACCTTTTGACATACAGATGCAGTTTTATGTGCAGACTGCATCACATAACAGCCCCAAAATTTAATTTGTTTTGTTCCCTCACTCCCGAACATCTGCAAGCCTAATGTATCATTAATAACTTCTTACTCTGGAAAGCTCTTTACTCGCCAGTTTCCCTATATGTAACACTATAGTAGCAAGCTTGACAGCCAAACCCAGACAGGGAAAGAATAGAAGCAACCTGATCAGCGTATAAAATTTCTCAAGCAGCTTCACTTAGTAAGGTGTACTTAATGTTATTGTAATCCTTTATTTTGCCATCAGGATATCAGCTGAAATCACAGTAGTATAAGTCATAAGATTATGTTTACATGCATGTGTTATTAAAAAGGAGCACTTTGCTCCACCCAGACTCAAACTGCGATATATGCATTAGACGTTAATCATTCAAATAGTTGACATATTTCTCATGAAGAACCTTTGAGAAACTGCAGTGCATCTGTCCCAGGGGAAGCGGGGATGTTGATGCGATGAATCAGTTAACCCTGTTATAGAAGAGAGGTTTGGCAGAACACTTGATATTTTTTTCCGGAATTTATCTTGGGAAGAAACATAACAAAAATGCTATTTTTTACTAATACGTAGGATTGGGAAAGATGTTCTTTTGCTATTTTTAAGTAGCATGCATGCACAATGAGACTGTCACAGGTCGGCTCAGTAGATCGGGAGGTGAGCGAACACATACCGGGTTCGCTCACCTCTCGATCCTGTCACGGCTCTCTGCCGTGGCAGGGGGAGGGGGTGGATTCCCCTCCCCCGCTCCGATCTGCCAGCGCTGACTGGCGAAACGGACGGGGGAGGGGGCGGGTACAGCTGGCTCTGCCTCTAGATAGGCAGAGCCAGCTGTCACTCACGCAGCTGGGCGGATCCCATCCTCTAAGTCGGGATCCGCTCCGGCTGCGGCGTCTCAGTATACCGCTAGCTGTAGCTCGCGGTATACTGAGCTTAGGGTAACGGGAGGACACTAGTTTGTGTCCTCCCGGTACCCTAAGGAGAACTATGGGG
>NW_017306807.1:674086-690969 GCF_000935625.1 Nanorana parkeri
ACCTCTCGATCCTGTCACGGCTCTCTGCCGTGGCAGGGGGAGGGGGTGGATTCCCCTCTCCCGCTCCGATCTGCCAGCGCTGACTGGCGAAACGGACGGGGGAGGGGGCGGGTACAGCTGGCTCTGCCTCTAGATAGGCAGAGCCAGCTGTCACTCACGCAGCTGGGCGGATCCCATCCTCTAAGTCGGGATCCGCTCCGGCTGCGGCGTCTCAGTATACCGCTAGCTGTAGCTCGCGGTATACTGAGCTTAGGGTAACGGGAGGACACTAGTTTGTGTCCTCCCGGTACCCTAAGGAGAACTATGGGGAAAAACACTGATCCCATAGTTCTCCTTTAAGTCCCCATTCACACCAGGGCGGAAGCATTTCAGCGTGGCTTCTGCACCATTTTTGAAAGGGCGTTTTGGGGCATTTTAAATCACGTTTCAGCACTGAAACACAATTAAAAACGCCCAAAAACACACTGATCAGCGCGAAAAAATAGCTCAAGGAGCCATTTTGGGCGGCAGGTGGTTCAGATCGCGTGAAGCCGCGCGATTGTATGAATGGTCCCCATAGGAATGTATGGGATTGTTTATGTCAGCAATTCAGCGCGGACAAATCCGCACGCCCGGACCGCCCGGGTGTGAACGGGGCCTAAGTGTGTTCTTTCAGTCATGAGCCTTACTGGAAAGCTGCAGCTTATCTGTTCCTAGCCAAATATGAAATGGCTGCAGCATGTGTCATGAGATGCAATTAGGCCTCTTTCACACGTGTGTTATAAACGAGCATTAGAGAAGTGTTTTTAATGCCTCTCTGCCGCGTATTAACGTCCATGTGGGATAAAGCAATAGCAACCTCCCAGTGCTGTTCACACATGGGCAGTAGCGTTGTGTTGCGGTGTGTCAAAAAATAGAGTGCATGTCATGTTCTGGAGGCATTGCCGCTGGACAAATGCCTCCATTAAAGTATGTTGAAACGCTCCTTAAAGGATCGGCCAATGCTCCTATAGCATTTTGTGGGCATTTAAGAAGTGTTGCACAGGTGTTGTAGGAGAGGCACTGGAGTATCAGAGTGCGAGCTGATCAATTACGAACCGCTGATCGCTCAGCTCATGGCTTTTTCCTGCAGAAAGTGTTGACAATCAGTCACTGCTGCCCTCAGGGATTTCCTCCCTGCCCTCTCTTTACCTCCAGTGCTCATTGGAAGGAAGGACAGGGACGGGCATAGCTGGCTCTGGCTCTAGAGAGGCAGTGCCAGCTGCCAATCAGGCAGCCAGAGTGGGTCCCAATGATAATGCACATCAGCGTGGTATCTGCTGAATTTGGGTCACAGGAATACCATAGTAAATGTACTGTGACCCATAAGGGAATTAAAGCCAAAAAGAAGGGTTTGCTTTACTTCTCTTTAAAACGTGAACTCCGGGCAAAACTATTTCCATATGGCAGTATTTCTCAAGTATCACAGATAATAGAAAACCATTTTCCATTTGCCACAAAAATTGGCTCTTAAAATTGTCATAATAGGCTTGTACATAACACTTGGTTGTGGGAGGGTCCTCCTGGCCCCCCCATGTCATTTTCTGTTCCAGTGGGAGATCAGCTCAGGTAAACACTGAGATCAGCTGAGGTAAACACTGTACACCTCAAGGAACCAATAACATTAGACTGTTATATAAGTTTAATAACATAAAAAAAAAGTTTTCCTCTTCTGTATTCAGTGGCAGAGTACTCATTTGTGCCACTGTTAGATTGTGGTCTATGTGCAGTGTCGTGCAGTAGCTGCTGATTGCCATGCACTGCAAATCCACGGTTGGGGGGTGATTACATCAAGCTAGGCCACCAGTCATTCTATCACGGAGAGAATGCAGAGGTGACTGGTCAGAAAAAAGGAAGTTCCTACCCAGAAGCCCCTGCAGCTCAACTTGCTTGAAAGATTGCTGAAATCGGAGACATATGATGGGAAGGAATATTCCACATTCAGGTAGGACTGCACATGTAATCTAGCATATTAACAGTTTTGCTTGGGGTTCAGATTTAAATGGGTATTTAACCCAGAGGGGATACTTAATACAGAATTTCACCACCTCTCTGCTTCAGAATTTCCCCACCTCTCAGCAAAGTGACAGTGTCATTGTAATTTCCTCTCCTAATGAGGGTGTTTCAGGTACAGCAATACAAATGAACGGTACTGCATGCTGTAGCATGTGTCATTCTCAGGGGCGGACTGGGCCGGGGGGCAGGGTGGCAATTGCCCCCCGGGCCTCTCTGATGCCCTCTAACATGCCGCGGAGGTGCTCGGGAGGCTCCAGCAGGGGGCCCTCTAACATGCCGCGTCTACCTGGTACAGCCAGCGCGGATCGCCTCGGTATGCGATCCGGCTGGCTGGATCAGGCAGGCGCGGCCCTGTAATCAAGCTCTGTAGAGGGCAGCCCGTTGGGTCCTTCTGAGGACCCCCTTGAGGACCGAGCAGCCGCCGCATCGGATGCGGTCCGGCCAGCCGGGTGCAGGTGACAAACAGGCGGCAGAGGGAGATTGCCACTGCAGCTGGGGCCACAGCAGACACCCCCCCCAACCAGAGTCCATGGAGCCCCCCACTGACCACCAGGCCAAATTACTACCAGTGTGCTTTACATTTCCTACACCGATAAATACATTCACACTACTGTTACATGGATGGCAAAAGTGGCAGACAGGGGCGGGGAGAAGGCAGGGGAAGAGGCAGAGCGGGAGGGGGGCCAAGTTGCCACACCATGGGCTTCTGTGTTGTACTTGCCCCCTGGGCTAAAAGTTGCCAGTCAGCCCCTGGTCATTCTCATATGGTACAGTAAGACATGAAGCATCTGCTTTTGTGTTTGGAGCCACTAGGTAAAATACACTTTTTTGGCACCAGGTGTCATGGAGCATTTGGCAGGCATGCGGTATACCCAACGAGCACCCCATTTTAACTCCCGTGGCAAGGGAATCTATAGCGTATTCTTCTAGCTGTTCTTAATGTGCTTCTAGTTCTCGTGTTCACTTATTTTGAAATAGGCGGAAACAATAACATGTGTTTAGCTGGCCATCCCTCCTGCCAGTATCTGAAGTTCAGCCAATATTAGTAGACATGGGAACAATACACAGACTTACAGATTAATAGTAATCCAATAACAACACACATTCTGATCTCAGCTGCAAGTGCAAAGCAACTTCCATTTATTTTTCCATTCTATTATTTTTTTATGAAGCAAACAGCATAAAACATTTTAGTTCGAGTCTGATTTACCCCTCAACACCAGCAACCTATAGCAACAAAAAAAGCAAGAAATGTAAGTTGTTTGTATTTCGTTCATTTACTCAAACAGGTTAGTACCAGGCATTCCTGTCTGCAAGCAGGGGTTGTAGAATGTGATTTGTGGCCTAAACCCACAAGTAAACTGTCAAGGCCAATTAGTCCCCAGTTATCTCATGGTGGTACGCAAACAACTAATTGTAGAATCATTTAATTCTCCTTAGTCATTACCTCCATCCTGTAACAAGTAACAGCTGTTCCAGAAATAGTCTGCAGGCTGAACATCTAATTTAACAAGTAAAAGAAAGAATAAGGGGTGGTCCAAGGATCAACTATGCTGACTATGTAGAAGTTATTCTGCATGTTATAGTTGCTAAAGTTCTCTATCCCAGTAAAATACTTATAAATGGCATGCTGGAAATCATTGCAGGTGAATATATTTAATTGTTTTCTTAAAGTGGAACTGTAACACTAGAAAGAAAGGTATCTTCTGTTATAACATCATGGTATATTTTTTGAAATCTCACACTTCACTTGTATATTGAAATTATTACCCCCTGCTCTAGTGATGTGCTGCAGCATACATTGCTGGCGTCTTTGAGATGCTGTATTGGGGAGTTGAGCATACCAGAGTTACTTCACCATCCTTAGATAATCCTGAAAAAAGTATTGAAAAGCTTTTATGCTTCTATATTCATTACCACTGATCATATTATCTATTCTTTCCCAGGTGCTGGACAACTGCTGTGTCCCTTCTGTGGTCTCACAAGATTCAGTGGCTCCCCTGAAGAAGCCACTGAAATTGTGCTACCCAGGCAATAGGTAAATGAGCAGATTATGGGGGGGTAAACTGTAATAGCCAGTGTGCCTTTTCTGATAAGTGGGAATTTTGTATGGATACTAGGATACTAACTAATTATCCTGTGAGGTGGATATACCATCTATTACATGGGAAAGACTTGAAGCTGAGAATTTCTATCTGGATACAGCCAAAATGTTGTTTTCAATGTACGTCTAACGAGCAAGTACTGTAACATCATACAAAATCCACTAGAGGGATGTGTTGTTTACATACATGTATGAAAATACACCAATTGTATGCCTCAATGCAAATTCTTTCTTTCATACTGTATTCTAGTAGAGGTGAGAAAATCAAACAGAGATTCTGACTGGTTACTCGGAGCTATTCTTTCAGAAACTTTACACATGCCAATTAACTTAGGAAGGCTTTCCACTGACTTGCTTTTGCATCTGTTTAAATTTATCTTTAGGTTGGTCTAGAAAACGTAGATCTCCTTTTGCATTCTCACCTATGGAGTTCCAGAACACCTGAGAGATCGAGGGGCTTTACTAGACTGCTTCGTACTCCACTAGGCCCCCCATCTGTTTCCCAATTTCAGGCACATGATATTTATTAGTCTAATATTATTATCTGGTGGTAAATGAGGTGATTTTGATGCCGAACAGATCAGAACATTAAACCTAAAAGCAAACACTTGTAGGACACTTTTCTCTTAAAATAAGACAGCTCTGTGACAACTTGAATTTATTGACTTTACCCTGTAAGTGGCCACTTACATCAGCTGCCTCTGACTTTTGCCTAACTTCAGTGCCAATATACTCTGTTTTTCATTACTTTTTAATCTCGCTGAAAACAAAGGCTGGTTTGAACAATTTTGTTGACTATACAGAAGCGAAGTTCTACAGCCGAGACAATGGTTGTGAGAAAGGTATTTTGTTTGAAGAAAACTGGAAGTGTTGCTAACAACAACCAATCAGATTTCAGCTGTTACTGTTGGGTAGGGATGAGGAAAATAAAACGTTTTAATTTCCATGAAACTTAATAAAAAAGGGATATTCCAAAATGCATTGTCAATGTGGAACGCTAAGGTGGTTTTTCAGGGTGTACTAGGCTTTTAATGGCTCCTGAGGGTTTCAGAAGTTGTTGTTTTTTTAAAGATTATCCTGAACCTGTTGCTGTGCCAAAAATGGAAAATGATTAATGTAATGCTTTTGTGTTTTTAAAAAAATTCAAAAAGCTTACATTTTTTGAAGTTGCCATAATCCAAGAAGTGATGTAATGAAGCACATAGTGAGTGAGAGATAGCAGTAGAAATGATTACAAGTAGTGGGGGAGGTGAAGTGGAAGTAAAAAAAACTTTTTGCATTTTAATTTATGGCTATTTATTTAAAAGACTGGTCTTTAAAGGAAACACCTCCCTAAGCAACACATGGAGGCTGCCATTGCTGATTGAAAATCAATCCCAACTTTCTGGCTGTTTTGATAACCCTCTGACTTCAATCCTTTGAGTCACCAACCCAGGACCAATATGCAGATAAGAACCTCTGACTGCACTGTAAAATGTGTAGTGTTGGGAGTCATTAGCTTTTAACCCATATTTCATGATAACGTACACATTTTGTCTGAAATATTCCTGCACAGATGCCTGTAAAACCACAGGCTATTGTGACTTCTAGCATAGTGTCACGGGAGGTACACACTAGTTCCTGGAACAAGTTCTTTTCTAGCTGCTCGTCTTTGTCAATATTACAAAACATACATGAACAGAAAGGCTTTTAGAGGTTTTGAACCAGAAAAACTGTCTATGTCTGAAGGATTTCACATAATAAAAGACAAAAGGAGATTTTTGTTTGTGAGCTTTCCTTTGCCATCTGCATTAGACCATTAAGTTATCTCTTAGAAATGTCTCCACAGCAACAGTTTTAAAAAGTTATTCACAAACTCATACACAGACTTACTACACAGAATAGTTTTTTTTTAATACATATAAAGTACGTATTGATCGTTTTTATTTTTCAAGGACAACACAGGTACACTTCAATCAGGTTTTATATTTTTGCATAGCCAGGGATGAGCAGGTAAAATGGAGAACAAATGAATGGAAAGTAAGTGTTTTCAATGTTAACAGTACAGCTAGGATTGTTAGCTCAAGATATCTTTCCTGGAGAAAATATGGCTCTAGATTACCTGTATCACCAGTCACATGACAAAAACACTAGTCATTTGGTCATGTGATAAAAGCCAACCTGTGCTTTGCACAATCCTGCCCAATGCAGAGCTGGGTAATGGTCAGGCAATGAGATAGAAGGTAGAGAGTTACATGCCCCCCCTCATACCCCAAATGCACTACTCATATCACACCAGCTGTAGAAGCTATTTGAGTACTTCTTAAAAAAGACTCTATAAGCCATGTATGAAAATGTTCTTTTTGGCAGCTAATAACAGAATGTGCACATTCCAAATTAATCCCAATCTGCAGCAGCAGATCTACTGTGATAGGCCTGTGTATTACTTGAAATACTGTAAGAGTGGATTCACCTCCAACTAGAGGGAGAAGCTATATTTGCCCATTCACACAACAGATCTTTACACTAAAGCCTTTAGATGCATACAAAATGCTGGCTCATAGGTGGTCCACAAGTATGAATGATGTAAATACATCTGTTTTTCCTTTCTAGAAAATAAGTTTAGGCTCATTGTATTTATGTTTCAGCACTTCTCAATTAAAATGAGCTCCTCCTGGCAATCCAGTCTAGTTCTGTGACAAGTTGTCTGGTCTATGCACACAACTGCCTTCAGTGCAGTCTCTTTAACAGGAACAGCATTATCCTTTATTTATTGTGCAGCTATGGCCTAAATTCAGACCCACGCTAGAAGGATCAATAGAGGGCTCACAACATCCCATTCAACTGTACACAACCTACTTGTCATTCCATTGGGAGCCATTGACTCGGACTTAACTTTATTGCAAGCTGACAGCTGGTGGGATTCAGCAAAAACATACAAAAGAAACAAATATAACACACTCATACAGAAGCTCAGAACATGACGAATAAAAGGCCCCTCATGAAACCACTAGAGAATCGAAACAACATTATTAATAATAAGATCAGGCGACTGGCTGCCAGTGGCCTGTGACTACAGTGAACTGCCTCGGTTAGTTTAAGACTACCATATATGTTAACGAAAGAGCGTTGTTTGGTTTTAAACATTACATTAATCCTATTTGCTAGAGCAAATCCCATTTAGCAATTATTTCCCATGTGAAGTTTTCAAGTGGTCGACAGTGATTAGAATGTCTTGCTTGTATCGTACGCCAAAAATGAAAGCTGCAGAAAATAGATGTCACTTTCACTTTCCATATAAGTGAATCTGAAGACGCAAGCTCAGGATACAAATCTTTCTTTTTGAATTGTGTTTTATTTACCGATGACACTAACATGAGATGCAGCAAGCAAAGAGTGAAGAACTTGCTATTGTAGCATGGATGTCCTTCCCTAATGTACATTTTCACACTTAAAGTAAAGTTGTGCTTTAAAGCAGAAGTAAAGTCTGCTGTGTTGGGTAGGGTCTTGCCATAATATGCAAGTATTGCACATTATGGCACACTTACCTGACAAGCACGCTCTCCTCCTGCGCTGATCGATCTATGCTGTCAGTCGTTGGCTCCGTTCAACGACAACACCATATGCTCCATTGCTTCTTGCAGGTCCCCAGTCAATCATTGAGCTGCCTGTGATGACGTAACTACTGCGCATGTGCACAGGAGTTACATTGACCTCAGCCATTCTCAGCGTATTTTATAAATATTAGTATTCACGCTTGTGGACGTCCCCCCCTTTTTTTATTTATAAATAAACGACAGCTGCAGCGAAAGACCAACAAAGCAAAAAGCAATATGGCCACAAGAGTGCTAAAACAATACGCCGCGCTATCTCCCCTAAATTGCCACAGAACATAGAACTCACAATCAATACAAGCAGTACCATCATTTGAGAAAAGAACTAAAAGAAAATGAAAATGTCAATCAATCACATTTGCTTTAATACATGCACATTATACAACTGTCAGTAACCCCTCCCTGCAGGGATTACCCCCTCCCCTTTCCGTTCTTAAGTGCTCAATGGAGGGATAGACAGGGGTGGAGGTGCCTAAAAAACTAAGTCTTATTTCAACAACTTGCTGGATTTTTAGTGTGCTTTGGGTCTCTTTCCCTGCTGCTTGAGGTGATATAATCTCGATTACTCAAGACTACATAGCCCACGTGCATTGCCCCAACCAAGCAATGATAATGTTACATTGTTCAGACAAGTGACAAAAGAAAGTGCATATTCATAGGGCTTGGTGAAACCGTGTCACTCCATTGATGAAGTACACACTGTGGGCATCTTCAATACATTTACAAACTTCTAGATTTATAAAGTTAATAGGACTAGGAACTTATGCAAATTCATTATAGAAATACATATTTTGTTTTATGTTTTGACTATAGATACCCTTTAACTCTAACAGCTGTTTTTAAAATTTCACAAACTGCAGTTACAAAAAGTCCTTTTTTGAATACTATCATTGCTTAGTGAACATGCCTTCACAAAGAAGTGCTACCTGACCGCTGATAATCTGTCAACAACCTGGTGCATTGGTTAGTACTCATGTGACTCACTCAATGTGACAGCGCTGGTGCTTGGTGATTAGCCCAATGCACAAGTGACATGGAGCAAGTGACAGGCTTCTCCAAACTTGTAAGTGCCAGGTGTTTCTTCCATTCCTGGCACCTAAACGGAGTAGCAGGGAGAGGAGGAAAAGTTAGTGTATGTTGATGGAGAGGAGGGCATTACTTGTTTCTTTGCCTTGCATTGACAAAGCACAGATTAACTGAAATGTGCATAAGGGACATTAAGGAATTTAGCTTTTTTTAAATCAGCTTTTACAAAATACATGATTAATAGTACAAAGTCTAATACTGCTGAGTATATGGGTAAATGGCATGAGAGTGTTCAATAAAAAATATGAGACTCCCCAGTCACATAGAGGAAGTGTTATAAAGGGGGGCTGAAATCAAAGCCAGGAATTTTTCTTGAAATCTTGACATGCATTCTATGATTTACAAAAAGCCCTATTGGCTTTTAAGATTTGATAAGGCTCATTGAATATGAGTCTTTGCACATTTTTCTACCTACCGTAATTTACAGTAGTACATGCAGAATAATGTTCATCCATGATGCTTTGCCCTACCTCATTATGTAAGTGTTCCATGTTACCACATTGCCACTTGAAAATTAAATTTAGTTACTGTGCAAAAACTTAGCAGCAGAAATGACAGACTTTACATTATACAGCTTAATAATATTATTTCTTCATTTACTGTTATGTGATTGGGTAATTTACAACTCCCTCACTAGCATTGTGGTTCATTGACACAAAGTTGCACTTCCTATTGCTGGTGTTGTCAAAAGTGCTTAGTAACTTGTTGTAAGTATAATAAGAAAATTTTGTTTCTTAGCAGTGAGGCAGCTACAAATATATTTACAAATAAGTACTGTGACTAATTTATTTCAGATGCACAAGGCAGATTAAATGAATGTTCATGTTTGGTACACACGATGAAAAAAGTTAATTTTTGTATGTGTGAAAAATGTGTTTTCTTTCTGCACGAAAGAGCATGTTATGTATAAAGGATACATAGCTGAGGAACTTCAAAAGCTTAGTTTGGGAAAAGCAAAAAGAACAGACTTTCATTGAACTTTGTGTTGTAACCTTCTACTGAAGCCTTGCATCCTTTTTGGTGCCGCTCAACAGCCAAAGGCTGTTTTCTGTTCTGGAAACATCATACACTACTTTTGTGAAATCCCTTAAGCCTCAGAAGAGGAAGGAGAACAAAAATGGATCTTTGCTTATTGTAATAATGTGGCAGACAGAGAAAGCGCTATTGTGTTTAGAAAATAAGGAAACAGGAAGTCACCATCACTTTCACTCAAATCAATATAACTTTACTGCCCTCGCCATACATAACAGTAAATAGGGGAAAACTATTATCACTACAAAAACACTGACTTGACTTCCAGCATTTGTAAATGTGTTAAAGACTCAGTAATAAAAACTGTGGATAAATGTTGTGCCAGATCTACCTGTACAGGCAAAGCCTTGAGTTAATGGGTTCAGAACTAGGACATGCCTTGCCTGCTAAACTTAAAACCCATAGTTTAATTTTCTTTAAAACAACTGTCTTAGAAGCAAAGTGAAGGCATACACAGGCAATACACTTGAAATAATATATGCTAATCAACTTGTCAAAAATTAAAGTGTCTGTCCGCTCAAAAGTGGTTTGTTTATTATATGTAGAGCCTGTTAGGTTCTCTAGTATTATCTCTATATTTCACCATAATTCAAGACTTTATTCTGGTCCATCTGGGAGGCTTGTGTGTTCCTGATCACCTTTGCATTTTCCAGGTACCTACTTTTGTATTCTCCATAATATAAAATAAATACAAATACATAACAGGGAGGATGTGAACACCTCATACTGGTCAACACAAGCATGGAACCCAATACATTTCAGTGCAGAGATCTAATTATTAGAGTTCCTGAAAAATATATGAAACTGTCAGGTAGACTGAACTTTGAACATGCACATTGTCTGAACATTTTTAATTATAAAGCTGCCCAATAACTGTAAGAGCAACATCTTGACCTTGACATCAGTGACCCAATCTTTACCTGCACCTTGGCCAAGGAGGTCAGAAACAGGCATTTATTCTCACTGCATAATCAGACATTCCATCCAGCTTACTAAATAACCAAAGCACCATCATTCAGATAGTTTTCATTTTGCCGTATAGACAGGTCCATTACCAACAAATAATGTTAGTATGCTAATGATAGCATAGAGTCAGCACCCTATGGATGTCCAACACAGCACTATAACAGTGAATGCAACAGGCAACACCTGCTATGATCAGGCTAGAGTGATAAAGAACATACCTAAGTGTTGGAAGTATTTATTTATTTTTTTAGATTGTAAGCCCTCATGGCAGGGCCCTCCTTTCCATCTTGTCTTGAATTGTATTGTGATTGTAATGTCTTCCTTATATTGTAAAGCGCTGCACAAACTGTTGGCGCTATATAAATCCTGTATAATAATAATAATGCCCTGCAAGATTTTTTGGCCTGTTGCTATGAAGAACAGGAAATATGACTTTCACTGTGTGTTTGCATCCATTTAGTGAAGTGGGTCCAATCTCTCTAGATCTAGGCACCAAGAGGCCTAGCAGACCTTCATGCAATGCATGCAGAAATAGTAAAAATGAGAAGATTCCAAATATCATAATTGGGAAGACGTCTGATCTAAGTGACTCTGATCTTTGTAATTGATACTGCTGGACTTGGTGGTTGTAGCATCTCAGAAATGTCTGATTTCCTGTGATTTAGTTTACAGAAAAAAATCCAGGGAAAATATGCAATTATAACAACAGATTATTATTTTTTACGTTCACTTTGTGAGGGCATTGTATAATCAGCAAGGTAACAAATTCAGTTTATTTTCCTTGTAATTGACTTAATACAACATTCCAAGGATGGGTTCATACAAAATGTGTACTAAGGCTGGCAAGGATAGCATATCCAGTGCTTTGACTTGACATGCTTTTGCACGGCAACCAGACAGCTGCTCCCATTTTTGGACTTTGTTTTTACATTCAAATCATTCTCTAACTGTTCAGCCTTAGAAGTGCATTTAGAAACATTGCTATTCCCATGAAGGAATTCCTTATCTCAGAAACGAGTGATACAAATTAAAACAAAATAAATGCATATCTCTATCAATCTATGCTGCTGCTTATACTGTAAACCACTACAATTCAAAATCCTTACTTTGTAATGCACAACCTATTTTAATGATAATATACCTGATTCTCTCTCTCTCTCTCTCTCTCTCTCTCTCTCTCATATATATACAGAGAAAGAGAGAGAGAGAGAGAGAGAGATACAGTAGATATCCGCACACAAAAGTCCTGCCCCTGTACAAAGCATTAGTAAGACCTCATCTGGAATATGCAGTTCAGTTTTGGACACCAGTTCACAAAAAGGATGTTGTGGAACTGGAGAAAGTACAGCGAAGGGCGACCAAACTCATAAGAGGCATGGAGGAGCTCAGCTATGAGAAAAGATTAGGCTTCACTTCAAGGCTGGCGTAACTGCAAACTTTTCCTAATTTCCAGGACAGTTCCAAGTTTTCAAGATTTGTTCCTGAAAGGTTTTGTCCGTAATTTTGTTTTTTGTTTAATGTGAATCACTTTTAAAACCCCCACTTTTATCACCTCCAAAATTGGATCTGTTTCATCCTCAGTACATTTATTAAGTGCACTTTTAACTAGTGCTTTATATGCAAAAAGAAGCTTTCATCAAAATAAGCCAAAAAGGCACAGTAGAATGGGCACTTTAGTGAGCCATTGGTATGCTACATGTGGCTTTGACAAAGTATCCTCAAAATCATTTCACATTGTTGCCAACTGTGCAAGAATTAATGCAATTTCAAAGAAGTACCAATTTCAGGTCTTCAGTAATGAGGTTTATTGGTTGGAATGATCAAACCCAGACAACAGCCTTATGCATTGCAGGTTCACACAGAGCATCTACTGCAGTCATTCATACATCACAGAAGGCTCTCTTATCTATGTCTGAGCCTTGTGATATCATAGGCATTGCCTAATGATGTTTAAAGTCAAGTGTTACGTTTGACGCACTATAATGCTGGTTCACACACATATTCTGTTTGTCTGTCTTATTACCAAAATTTACCATAATCTGAAAGGGCCTGTTTCCCAAGACACAATATGAATTGATTATTTAGACCCTCACACATAACAACTGATCTTCAATTTGGTGTGTGGCTGGCTACCTTGAGTACCAGGACTATAATTCTGCAAAAGACATCCTTATATCTTCTGCTATGAGGGTCAGGAGCACTGTTTCCTATTTATTTATATGGAATGTACTATGTAGAAATATTTCTTTGGTGTTGCTTGTTTCTCAATTTCTTAACTTTTACACTCAGGCTTTGGGAGAGGTGCACTTTAATAATCACATGGCTTTGTGCCTAGAAGGTTCTCAGAAATGTATCCAGTTTGTTGTACAGTAAAGCACATCTGTTCCTTGGTTTTGCATACAATTTACTGGAATTCAGTACTCTCTGTCTGGAAGTGACACTTTTGTAAAACTATTCACTTATTTAGTGCAGGCCACAATTTAAACAGTTTAATTTGCTAATAAACGTAAATGCCTCTAATGCATTAGGAAAGATCACAGCCTCAAAATGACTAATTATAGAACAACCACAATTTAACCCATGATGTGGGATTTAAATGCATATTTCAGTTTTAGCCATACCTGCAGAATAATTGACATCAAGTTTCCATACTGTATAATGTAAAAAGTTACGAGACGTCTCTTGGTATTTATACAAACTAAGTTCAGTTATAAAGGTGCTTTTGTAAGGCAAAATAGAATGAACCTAACCTCTATACACTTAGAGATATTACTACACTGTACTTAAAGTAATACTAAAGCCTCACGCTTTTTATCATAAAAACACTGGTACTGACCAGTTGAGCATTGTACAATAAATGCTTTTGAAGAAGTACTTCAAAAACACATATAATTGGAATCTTTACCACCGCTGCCTCTGGGTTCCTGTGTGCCACTTCCCCGAGCCTCATCACTTCTTTGAAAGTTCGCCTGACCCCCCATTCCCGGGACTATGTGCCTTGATGCCATGCGCCACCATGCATGCGCACCCACTCTTCGGGAATACATTTCATGCTGTCATGAGTACGTGTCAGAAGTGCGCATGAACAGATGTCTCAATGGGACCCTACAAGAGAACAGGGCCACCTGCAAACAGGAGCCCACCATAGAAGATGGAAGAAAAGCTTTAACAGAGAGACAAGCTGAATGCAATGTAAGTGGTGACAGAAAGGAATACAAAACAGGGTTTTATTTCACTTTAATGTATTATTTTATGTATTAGGATTACTTTACTAAAGTAGCATAACATGTTCATTTAGCAAAGTGAAGCTGTGTTCACTCTGAATCCTCATTCATGTGCAGGACAGTTTATAAAATATGGTTTTGCCATTCACCTGATTGGGTAATTGAAGTAAACACATCTTCGCTATTCTAGGTAAACATTTTCTACTCCTTGTCTGTCTCCCACAGCACTCCACATTACCCTTTATAAGTAAAGGATAATGATAACTCACACAAGTAAGTACTGGGCATGATATGAGAAATCTTCATGGCAGTATTCTGTTTGAGGTCCTGATATAACTTCCCAGTTCTATAATACACACGTTGTGTGCTTCGTCTTCGACCTCTGTGCTTTATTGACAAGTGAGAGCTCATTTCTTAGTTAGTGGGCAAAGTAGGCATGGTTGTACTTTGGCTTGTCTTCTCCAACCTCTGTCCTTAATTGACAAGTGAGAGCCCCTTTCACATATGTAGGGCAAAGTATGCATGGTTGTACTTGGACCTGTCCACTCCAACCTCTCTGTTTTTTTTAACAAGTGTGAATAAGTGATTCCTTAGTAACAGCATGCATTCGAAGACTGCAACAAATAAGGCAAGCAGGGAACTATCATGCATAACAAATGGAATGTACTCTAAAGTCAAATTCATAATTCTGCCCCTTTACAAAACACTGGTTTGGCCTCATCTTGAGTATGCAGTTCAGTTTGAGTCACTGATCAACAGAAAGGATGTCCTTGAGCTGGATAGAGCCCAGAGAAGGGCAGCAAATATAATGAAGGGGATAGAGGACCTAAACTGTGAGGAAAGACTGCAAGCATTAAACATGTTCACTATTGAAAAGAGAAGACTGAGATGAGATATGATATTAATGATATTAATGTACAAGTTGTTTAATAGTGATGGGAAAATCACTAATAAACTGTTTACTGTGAGTTCACTCAAGAAGACAAGAGGCCACCATCTGAAACTGGAAGAGAAAAGGTTTAATCTTAAACAGCAAAGGGGATTCTTTACTGTGAGAGTTGTAAAATTGTGGAACTCCCTTTCACAGACAGTGGTTTCAGCCGAGACTATGGAATCATTCAAGACCCGTCTAGATACTTTTCTCGGGGAGGAAGATATACAGAGGTAAAGGTAATCTTAGTAACTCGAACACACACACACACACAACCACATAGGTTGAACTCGAGGGACCTTTGTCTTTTTTCAACCTTAACAACAATGTAACTATGTAACTCCTTTCACATTTGGTGGGCAAGGTAAGCATCGTTGTACTAAGACCCTCTGTGCATTATTGGCCAGTGAGACTCCTTTAACATTTGTTGAGCAATTGGTATGCACAGGGGTGAGTGACCATGCCAGCTGTGGCCACTATTAACATATTTATGCAACCTGGATCTGTGGGTTCTGAAGATGCTTAGGAAGTATTCTGCAGATACCTTTAGATGCCTGTTTTAAGGCACTGAAGTCACTTTACTAAATAACGTAAGCTCACAGATAAACCTTAATCATGATAATTAGGGACCTGATTTCCTAAAGGCGTAATTTTAACCTTGACCTCAGTTTACTTCAAATACCCAATTAGGTTCCGGGAAATCTAAAAAGAAAAATTGCAATTTCCACTGGACCTGACCCGGTATTAGATGTACATACAAGCTAAGGTGACAATTATGTAAACAAATAAAACAAAATGGACAACCCCCCTAACTGAAATGCTCTAACTGTTCTGATTTGATGAAGGGAAATACCCCAGATATCTGAATTTCATGTTGTATTTGTATTACAGTATATCACTAGGAATAGGTGCTGGCCAAAAGCTGACAGGTAAGATGGTGGATTGATGTTTGAAAACTGTATACTGAATTATTGGATGTAGTGGATTGGTAATGGGGTCAGTAGAAAGGGAGTCTGGAGTATTAGGCTACACCATGGCTTTAGATTACACATTTTCAAGGGAAAGGTAAAAAGAAGTCCTGTGTGTTCTCTGGAATTGAGCAAAGCAATGTTATAATGTTCACACTTACAAATACAGAATATATGTTTTGTTCCCTTTCATTCTGGAATGGATTGCTGGTAACCCACAATAAGAGGGAAGGATGATTCATATTACTTGAGAATTTCTAGCATATATTATGTTAACAAGAGCTTGGAAATTCCCTTTATCATATACCAAAATATAGAAAGACTAATAAACATGTTACATCCTGCAAAGGTAAGGCAAGATGATGGTTGCATCTGTGAAAGTGATAAAGCAACATTTTTATGTAGGACTATAGTAGTTTAATAAAGAAAACTGATGTAGTTATGTTAGAGTGAAACTAAACTCAGGAATTACATCTTAAAAATGCATTCAAGTACCTCCTTAACTATTAACAAAAATGTATCTTATATGTTTATCACTCAGCTGTAGCTCCTCAAATCATCTCTGAATTCATATTGACACTGTCATTCCTTCTGGAGGGTGGCTACTTTTGTTCCCCATGGTCCCTGTGTGTGTTGTTAAGTTGCCAACGCTCTAATGGACTTTAATTCAATGAGTAAATTAAACATGAAATTGTAGTCGATCACAGGAGCGAGCTTGGAGCGTTGGCTACTTTATAACACAATTTTGTGCGGACTGACCATTAACCATCTGAGCTTACATAATTACTAGCAAAGGTTCAGGCATGTAATTCTACCACAAACTATCACCAATACAGCATTTTATATGCCTATCGTTCCTGGGTAACATGCCTCAGATCTCCAAGATTGGCTTATTCATTCTTTTTTGCTTTGGTTTTACATAGAATAGGAAAATGAAACCCCCCC
>NW_017306807.1:691019-700170 GCF_000935625.1 Nanorana parkeri
GAAGAACAACACCCCCCCCCCCCCCAAGTCCCAAGGAAAGATGAGGGCTCAGTGCTTGCAACCCCCTTACTGCTGGAAGATCGCATGTCGGGTAGTGGGATTGGCATCTTTTTTCTTTTTTTTTTTGTTCAACTGGAAAGTTAGGAGAAACGGTGGATTAATCCAAACACAGTAAACAGCTTTCCCAAGACAGGACCAACTGCTGGTGGGTTCATATCTCGTTTATTAAAGAAGAAAAAAATTAAGAAAAAAGAATTCAGAAAGACAAATGAACATGTTCCCTTAAAGCATTCAGTTAGGTATTAGATATCAGTTTCTAAAGTGTTACAGAAAACATGTTGACATTTGAAAGTTCCCTACATTGCTATCATCCAGCTTCACAATATTGAATGAACACATTCTACTATGTTCATGCTGCATTCCTATAATGTATTCTTCACATCCAGCTGAAAGATGTACAAGAGCAAAGCAGGTCAGAGAAGGGTCTCATCAACTGCCTATTACAGCGCTATTTCATAAGGCAACAAGCAAACTGTAAATCAAAGCAGTCAATCAGAATTTGTTTCAGTTGACTCACTTCAGCAAATCTCAACGTTTCATTGGTTGCTCTGAATAAATGTATTATTTATCACATTTGTTTGTTATAACAGCCCCTTTTTTCCAGCCAGCAGTAGCTTAATTCCAAGGGTAAAACTATATTGGTAAGTGTAGGCCCTGAATTGCTATACACATGGTGATAAGGATTTGTTTGAACCTGCTACATCCCTAAAAAATAGTCTAAAATTTTAAAACGGTCACATAAGGCAATAAACCTTGGTGTTATATGAATGTGGTACACAATTGCATTCCAAGGCACTTTTAATTAGCAGGGTAACAAACCTGCTATATAACACAGGCTTATATTTATCTTACACTGTCGTTCTGCATGTTAATAAAAAGGTCACACCATTGCATTAAAGAGTCATATATACAAACATGAACTCCAATTGTTTATCTAGGCGTTTTATCTTGTCAAACAAATATGGGGGAAATTGATGAACTCTCTTCTTCTTTACTCTTTTCCGACTGAGAATAACATAGACGCTTCAATGTGTATGTCTAATGGCATTTTATGTAATAGGTGATCTTCTCAAAAAAAAATCACAGTGTTAGCCTTGTTATGAATGTTTTTCTGGATTTAGATACTACTACATGAAAGAGGTAATAAATACACACTATTGTTAAATTTTGTGTTAAAGCACAAAATAAACACTTAAAGGGTTTCTAAACCCTCAGCTTTTTTTGCATACATCTACTACTAACAAGCAGTAGATATATACAAAAAGTAAAAACAATAAAATAAATAAAAACGTTTTAACAGCGGTTTAAACTTAGCTGTGTCTTCCCCGCACGCTCCCGTCCGAAAATGTGAAACTGCACCGGCGGCCGCAAAGCATCTTGGGGCGAGCGCATGCGCAGTTCACATTTTCGTCCGGGACCTGAGGAAAGACACAAGGTAAGTCTATGGACGCGTGCACCCGCATGCAGACCCATGGGAGAGGAAGTGCCAGCAAGCTCAGAGGAGTCAGCGATGGATCAGAGATTGGCCGCATCGCTGGAGAGAAGGCTGAACACTACAGGAAAGAAGAAGATGATCGGATCAAGAGACATCATTTAAGGTAAGTGCTTTAATTAACGTTGGGGTGAGGGGGAAAAAAATTGCCTTTAATGTCACTTTAACTTATACCACACTCCCCCAGCAGTTGGCACATTGATACACTCTCCATGGGTGGGCCCTAGATGTACTCATGTAGAATGCAAGACTGCTGGTTCTGTATTGCACTTGATGACTTCAGATGAGTGGTGATGAGGAGCAACCTCATGAGAGCTCCTGAATACACAGGCAGTGACTGCATCTGATAGAATGCAGTCACCCTTTAGTTTTTTCCTCAGCTCAGTCAATGATATCATTTAACTTTTTTCGATCCGGCGGTGCTTACACTGAATCAGCTGAAATTTGAGCCATGTATGGCCAGCCCTAGGCCTCGTTCAACCAGATACAGTGCGTTCCGGCCCGATTCTGGCAAAACGCACTGCATCGCATTGCAGCCGGCTCACTATATTGTGGGGCAGGAGGGGGCGGTCCATTGAAGTGAATGGCACCGTAGCCACGCCCTCCAGCCGCCATGCGATCGGCCGCACGGGATCGCAAGGCACATTATGTCTGCGGTCTAGTCCGGTCCGATAAAAATAGTGCTTGCAATTTGCACACCCCTCCTGCCCCACAACATAGTGAGCCGGCCGCAATGCGATGCAGCCACTGTGGAAATTTCAGCCAATTCATCAATACCCGGACAACATTTTCACCGTGTTTAGCCTACTTAAGTCTTGGGCATCATGATTTTGAACGTGTGCTAAACTGTAGATTATGTATACATGAGCACAAAATGCTAACAAGCATTTTGTTTTTAAATTAGCATTATCGGGGGGCGTGGCCTGGACATGGAGCCGTGAGGACACGTTTTGGGAGAGCTCTGCGGTCACCAAGCCAGACCTACGTATTTCGCTGACTTTCTCATCACCACTTGCCTTTTCATCTACATGCCCAAGGAGCAGAGGAGCCACAGTACTCACGGAGCCCTCCGTCCCGCAGCACTGTACGACATTTTCGCCCGCCGGTTCCCGACATCTGCCGCATCGTCCCCATCCAAGATGGCGCTGACCCGCTCCTCGGCGGCCGGTCTACAGTCGGGTAAGAAGACAGGCCGTGCCACGGTTTCCCTGACCCCCGACTTAGGGGACCCCCCTGACTTTCTCTGCCCTGGGTTCTCAAGCCAGACGCCAGCGCTGACAAGACCGGCATCCCCGCCCGGCTCCTCTCAGTCCTCGATCACGTCAGGCCTGGATGCTCGGGATGACAGCGGCCTGCAGGGCCTACTGCCACATCTCCCCACTAAAAGCGACCTGGATAATATGGCGGCCTCCATAGTCGCGGCCCTGAAAAAGGAACTGCACGACCTCACTCACCGTATCACTGAGGTGGACGACCGAGTCACTTCAGTGGAGACGGCCACCACCGCCCTGTCAGCTAGAATGGAAGCACTGGAAGAAGACGCCAGGCTGACTAACTCCCGCCTGCTATCCATGCACCTCCGTCTGGACGATTCCGAAAACCGGAATCGCAGAAACAACCTCCGCCTGCGTGGCATCCCAGAGGCTACAACGATAAAAATAAAAAAAAAATTAGCATTATCGAAGGCATTTACATGCACTTTACTATTGCAGTAATCTTTATGTTAACAGATGTTCCTGCTCTTTAATGCCATTACTTCAATTAAAACAATACAAAAAAGTGCAGGACAACCACTGAAAAATAAGACAATCTTTGTATATCTAACAAATTTGTCTTAGAAAATATTTACCAAAATAAAAATAGAGTAGACAAGTTTACATAATGGCATGCCTGTGAAGCCAGCCATTGAATCATAAGCTCTTTGAAGTGTTCACATCACAGCTGTTTAGATTTTCCATTATAATTACTTTTCTGCTGCAGACATCAGGACAACTGAGGATGTACAGCAGTGTCCTTGTAGGGTAAAGGAGCCATCCTGTTCAAGCATGTTTTATTGCAGCCTGCAGATCTCTGGCCTGTCTGGATTTAGCTGATGCTTTGCTGCTTGGTATGCAAAATTGAGTGTGTCTGCACCAAGTCATGAATCTGCTGTATGCGTCATTATATGCAATCAATAAGGATTTATGTTTAATAGGAAAAAGAAACATTTAAACATACACTATTTTCACAACAGTTAATAACAGTAGAATGAATGGCCAAAAGTGTTTTAGAGGAGTACATTCACTATGATCCATCTTGACTCTGTAATGTAGTTACACAAATTTTAGACCCCGAATCAGACTAACACTCACTCCTCTTGATCAGTTCAGGCACGCTAGTGTCTCAGAATTAATGTGCATCCACTGACTTGCTCGCCTTGAGTAGAGATGAGCCTGGGCTTGGTGCGAGTTTGCCCAAGCCCTCTCAAAACTGACCGCCACTTTTCCCTTCCAACCCAATCAGTAGTGGCAGTTGTGGCGATGAGTTGCAGGGTGGGGAATGCATCTCTCTGAAACTTATTGGGCCAGGAGAAGGGGGTGGCAGATACAGTTCTGAGTGGGCTTGGGCAAACTCAGGTAAACTGGGTTTGCACTAAGCCCAGGTTCATCATTAATCTTGAGTATAATAGTGTGTCTATCTCTTAGTTGGCCTACAGGGCTGCAAACCTACACCTACCCTTTAAACATCTAAATTATACACAAGCCAAGGCCTTTTGTTCATTTTATGGTATATTTTAAAAGGGTAACACATATAAATGCAATTATTTTTATTTATGATGAGTTTGCTGTCTTCTAGATGTCCCTTCCTTACCTATATAGTCCAGAAGACATTACATCAATATGTGTTCTAACCTAAGTCACTTTAAAAGGTACGTTTCTTCGTAATCTGTTCCCTGAAAAAATAAATGTAGTTCTTTTGTTGGTTTCTTTCTGTAATATGATAATAAAGTTAATGTGCATTAAGATCCAGCTATCCAGTGCATTTTATGAGATACTAGCCCCATATCTAACATAACCACATGTGGTTGGCAGAAAAAGTTAAGAGGAAGATGGATTCCAGTTGTTCTCAGCCATCTTTGGGTGGTCGTGACAGCCCCACAAGTATAGGAATTTAAGACCAACCTTGGTCTAAACTGGTTATGTTGGCCTTCAGAATTACCATGTGTGTGGTCAATTTTATTTCAAACAATGTAACTGGATATTTTTATTATTGTTATTATAACTTGGAAGCTAGTATGCAATAATGTCTCTAAAACATTTATTCTGAATGGAAATGCTATTAAAATGTAGCTCGTAAGGAAGATAAGCAGACTTTCTATTCTTGAATTAAAATGAGAATGTAGGTAGCCAGACCAATATTTAACTACACAAGCAAATGCCTCACATATTTAGTGTTCAGGACCTATGCTTTCAAATTGATTTTGAACAGCTTTAAAATAAAGAAGAACTGCATTGCACAGAACCATAAATAAGATTTATTCAGAATATGCTTACATATAAGGAAAGAAAGGAAAAGTGGAAGTTATACCAACCGAAATAAATTTGATTCTTGCTTTGAGGTTCAAGGCTACACAATGAAATATCACATTGGATCTGACTGGTTGCCATGGGCCACACAAACAAAATTATTTTCCTTTCTGCAATAAACTTTTATTATTTCATACAAAAATTTTCCTTTCTTGCACTTTGATAGATCACATCTCATTATATCCTCTGTACTGCAACACTATGATCTAACAGGTAGTCATATTTACACCTTTTAACCCCTTCGTGACTGACGACGTACAGTGTACGTCGCCAGCATCGGGGCTGTTTAAACAGACTCCCGGTGACTTTTGCCGCCGGGACTCTGTTTAAACTTGTAGAGCCGACTGTCGGCTTTACAACAGAAGCGATCCTGGCGACTTACCTGTCGCCAGATCGCTTCTGCGTCCCGAAGAAGGGGCACTTGCATTTGGTAACTGAGTTACCAAATGTGTGTCAAAAACTAGATGGCCATGCCTTGTAGCAACCATACTTTCATAAAAACTATAGAGCAAAAACTGCAGTTGCTGCCTTGAGCAACCAATTAGAATTCCTTAACATGTGCGCAAAATAGACAGCAAACCCTGACTGGTCACTATGGGCAACAACTCCACTTTTGTGCTCATTTTCTTTTCACCGGTTATATTAAATCAGCCCCTCTGTGCTTGTGTGTTTACTGGTAATAAACACAAACAGGATTTTAAATGTATTGCTTAAGAAAATAAATGGATTGAACAAATCCATGTACATTCTATTACAATCTTTTAGCACAGCAATTGTAACATATCGCCAATACATTATAATTTAATTATAAGCCCTATTCTTACAACTGATCCAGGATTCAAGTAATTATAATTATTGTACTTATAATTGCAGTTATTATAGTTAACAAGACACAGGAAGTGATGATATAGCTAGCAGTAGATATTAATAACTGTTATTTAATATCAGAGCAAGCAGTGTGGAGTTCTAAACAAGTGTGGATTTAATAAATACAGCCCAGACAGGCTTGTGCGTCTCAGTATATAAAGAAGCCATAAAGTCTGTGATCCTGCTTAATTGCTATCAAAGATTAGCACAGCATGTGGTCCGTAAGCAATGAAAGGACCACCTGTTAAATGCTCCTGCCTAAAATGTAGATGGTTCCCATAAAAAGAAGTTAATATGCGTACGGTATCTTCATTATGTATATAGTAAGTCTAAATGAAATGCAGCATGACATAGATACACATTTTATCAGCAATATTTTTAACCATGGTACTGTATTTTAGGTATGAATAATAAACACATGGCTTAATTGGGGAGTTTGGTTACTGTTTATTTTGGTACTTAAGACAATTTTTTTCTTGGCTACAAGGGGGGTGTTAGTACCTTTGCTTTTATTAATCTGTATCTTTGTTGAGTACATTTTCCCACCTTTTTGTGGTCCGTTGTTAACATAGGAATTGAGAGAAATTTCCAAAGTGGTGCACACAACAATAAAAAACAGCACTTCTAGGCCTTACTTATCTGGTAAGAATTCTGCTACTGTCACACAGGAATTGAGGGTAAATCTCCAAAACAGGGGAATTTTTTTTTCTGATGGAGGATCTAATCCTTCCACACTATTCAATTCAAACAAAAACATTTCAGCTGAAGATCCACTTTTTAATAAAGGCAGAGTGCTATACATAAAAGCATCAAAGATTTTTAAGAACAAAGGTTTAAAATGCCACCATCTGCAGTAACAAGACCTTGTGGGCAGGAATGATATACATTTATAAACCCACTGGTATAATTAAGAAGCAAATTACAGTATTGCTTGGGGGTACTATAAAAATGTACTTGACACAGCTACCCTCTACAACAACAAATGATGGCAGAGCCTTCATGCACAAGTTTATACATGTAACTTCCGGTAATAACAATTTTCAAAGTCCTACGAAACTGTACACTGCTAGGAACCAGCAGCCTTTAATAAGTGGGAGCTCAGGCGACGGTTAAATCATTCTTTAACCATACTTGGCATTTTACCAGAGTTCAGCTGCCAGGTCCTGTTATTAAATGATTGTGGCACACCACCATCACAATATCCAGCATAAAATTTATGAATGGAATCTAAACAATCCTTCACATAGGAATGTGTTACAGACTGCTTGTCCATCATGTATATCACTGAACAGTATAGTATGAAATTGAGAACTAGAGTGCAAATGGTCATGGAATGTGATGCTTTTAGTTTATTTGCTGACGGCTATTTAGTCTGAGGTGGCATATGCAGTCTTTAACTTCATCAAATATGTTGCTATTGGAGATACCTTGATTATATGAAAATCTGTATGAATAAATCTGTGACTTAGTATATTAGAGCCCATGTAAGCCAAAGAACAGGTTCATTTTAATGCCCCCCTCACCAACACCATATACTCACTTTTCTTGTCCCTCACCATTATCATTTTTGTTTTACCTGATAAGCAACTTTGGAATTCTCATTAATAAAACAGAGGTATGGCTTTATCATTGCCTTGACACTGCTTTTTAAAAAAAAAAAAAAAAAAAAGCATTGCACATTTATACAGTATAACACAGTGGTAAGCTTTACAGATGTCAAATGCACTCCTCTTGCTTCAGGACCCCTAATAAAAATGAATGAATCTTGTTCTCTCTGCAGCATTATGCAGAAAGAACTCCATGACACACGGTAGTGTGTCTGCAAAATGTAGGCTGTGGTGTTGAGTAACTTATTTTTTTCAAATTCTTTATTAAAGAAGAGCAGGAGAAACCAATGTATATAGAACAAGGCCAAATCCAATATTACACAGTAATATGGCTAACTAACAAAAAACATCCTGTATCCTAGAGAAGACTGAGGCAACCAAAGTGCTTAGGATAGAAGAACTCTCATACGCACATATTTATTGAATATATATGATGGTGTCAAGGAACTTTGCAGTGTGTGATGGAAAATGGATATCACTATGTGCTCTTCACTATTAATACCCCCTTAGTGATATGAAACATGAAGAACAAATCATGGCACACGGTTGGATGAAAAGACAACAATATGTGAAAAAATTGAAATCGACTACAATTTATCATGTGAACAAAGACAGACAAGACTAATTACAAAGTCATTTTAAAGTAAGTTTTTTTTTTACATGTTCTTTTTAAACTTTAATTTATGGGCTTCATTTAATAGCTGTGTGTTGAGCAGGAGTGTAGTACACACCCACCCATGAAACAGATGCTTGAACAAGTCCATTCAAAACAATCATACGGAGAGCACATTTTGGTCACAAACCAGAATTAAGAGATACAAAGCTTTGCAGCTGTGAAAAGGAATAGCCAGAGGGTAAATGGAAAGGTGCAGAAGTAAACGTAATCAAACACATTGTTATCTGTCATAAATAATATGATGACAGCGGATGGTAAGTTAAAAGACCACATATTATCACTTTGTATCAGTGTCTCTGAAAATATGGTTGTCTGCTAATGTACGACGTTGAAATATACACACAAAAAAAGAACTATGCAAGTATCCCTTTAACTAAGTTTATAAACTAGAATTACTACAGGTTCATCATTAAAAAGGTTAAAGGTAGCAGTAGTGTCTCTCTCTATTTCTGTCTGAGTAGAACATCCAATACAACAGTACATAGATTTCAACAATGGCACATAAGCATTGTCACATTGTCTACTGGAGCCTTTTCTATTCATGTGATAATTCCCTATAGCAGGGGTCAAAATTTCAAGTCCTGAGCTACTAGCCAGGCTTTAAGAGTTACTCGCCACCAGTTGCCCACCTAACCCCTACCCTGCCCTTAACTCCACCCCTAAACACACCCTCTTAAATAATCTTATAAATCACACTGTTAGATGTTTTATGCAAAATAAAGTTACAAAAATAAATATTAACAACTTTAACAATATTACCATAAAGGTCCCTGCCCCCACATATAAAATAATACACTCTCCGCCCTGTTCCATGCACCCCCACATATAAAATATTACCCTCTCCCCCCTGTTCCCTGCCCCCCAGACATAAAATAAGAAGCCC
>NW_017306807.1:700243-741874 GCF_000935625.1 Nanorana parkeri
CTCCGCCCTGTTCCATGCACCCCCACATATAAAATATTACCCTCTCCCCCCTGTTCCCTGCCCCCTCACACATAAAATAAGAAGCCCCCCTGTTCCCTGTCCCCCACCACATAAAATAAGAAGCCCCCTGTCCCCCACCATGTAAAGTAAAACAAGGAAGCCCCCTCACCTGCTTGTCTTTCTGCAGGGAGGAGACGAGCAGGCAGATCCCTGGTGATCTAGTACGATTAGTAAGGTCTGCAGACATTACTAATCACTCCGTTTTCGACCCGGAGCTCAGTGAAGAGCTGGGGCCAAAAGGAAGGGAGACAGACCAGCAGAAGCAGCTGCTCCCACGAGTCAGGTACGCGATCTGCGACCGCAAGCCTGACAGGAATTTCCACTCGCCTGCACTGCATTTCCACTCGCCAAATGCGAGCAGGCGAGTGGAAATTTTGAGCCCTGCCCTATAGGGTATATGCAGACAAAAACAATGCAGGAGACAATACTGTAAAAATGATCTATGAAGAAAACAGCCCATAGAAAGTTAATCCTGGCTTGACCGTAATAGTAAATTTTTCAATGTGGAGTAATCCCTGTCATTGTATAGGTCCTGCCTAACCAGCTCTTATGTGAGGTTGATCCAAGTTGCAAGCTCTTCGTCCTGGAATGTGTCTCTAGTATTTCCTCTTTAATACAACGTGCAGCCAATATAATTAAGAGGGGAAAAAAGCTTTGCGTGGGACATTGTGAAATAAATAAGTCACTGCACTGCAGCCCTTGTGAGATTTTTTCTAAGTAAAGGTCTTTGTGGAGGTTGTCTCTCTATGGGGATTCTTTACGTGCCTACATATTTGCCAATTGAAGCACTTGATGTTTCTGTATACAGAATCAAAGTGAATTAAACATGAAAGCAGATAGAAAACATTGCTTAGCCAAGCATTAGATGAGATGTGGGAATGAACACAGGGATTTGTCTAAAGTTTTTTCTTGAAACACTGCAAACTATTCCTCAGTTCACATCTCAGGAAGTCAATAGGACTCAGGAAATTATGAGCATAACGAGTATTTTTAATGTTACCTTCAAAGGCGTAACTACAAACCTCAGGGCCCCGATGCAAGAAACCATGAAGGGCCCCCCTGCTTCGGAGCTTTGGCCGGCTGGGAGCTGGGAGGTTCAACTTCAGCGTGAGTGGCTGACCACTGGGCCTCCAGGCTCAGGCCCCAGTGTCCAGGCCTATGCCCAGTCCATTCTGTCGCTTCAGCAGCAGGCATCCTGCCCCCAGCCAGGAGGGCCCTGGGGGAGGGAAGAGACTGTTTCATCAGCCACACTCAGCATTTATCTCCTCTCCCAGCATGCATCACTGCTACTGTCCTACAGTGATTGGCTGGGAGACATAAATGCCCAAAGCAATCCTCATTGGCTGCTCTGCCCTGTGTGGTACCACACCCATCACAGGCAGACACAGCTTCACAGATTGTTCTGCCACAGTTGAACTGAACATAGACTATAGATATAACCTAGCACTCCTTTTAGCAGTGTGCTACACAAGTTTCAGTTAAATATTGAATAATTGTGTTTGAAAAATATGTTTTGTAAGTTTGTGTATATCAGTTGGGCTGCGTATTACCAAAAGAATATGTCGGCACTGCATTAATAAATATTTATTATACATTATTAACTGCTGGCCTATAACAGATACTCTTTTTTGGGGGGAGGTTAATAAAAATATAAATTTTTAAGAGACCTTTCACCCTTGTCTACTCTTCTGCAGCATAATGCACGTTAAGTAAAAATCCCACTCATTCCTGTGTGGCTAATTCACATTTATGCACTGCAGATAAGCACATTTTTAAAATATAGGTCATGCTGCATTTGTGTGTACCGCGGAATTCCTTATTCCTTGTGCTTCTCCCTGCCTTTGCATAATGAATGAACAAAAACTATGGTGTATAAATTGCACTTTTATACTTTTATCTGCATTTTAACCAACCTCTATTGTTATTAGAAGTCTAGTAGCTTATATTACAAACAGTCATTTTGGCTGATTTAGTAAAAAATTAGAGAATGTTCACTTTGACAAATGAGTGTTCATTTAGCTTATTCAATAAGGTGAAGCTGTGTTCACTTCAGTTATCTATTGTTGGAAGACAAAACATTTTTTAAAATTCCCCTGCACATGATTGGGTTATCAGGTTGAACACAGCTTCAACTTACTTACTATGCTAAATAAACACTCATTTTCAAACACAAGAGGCTTGAATAGTCTTACTTGAATCTTGGTGTACTTTGTGTATTTTTTCCATACCTGTTCAGTAATAAAGCATAAAACAACTTCTACAGGAGATTCCTGTAATAAAGACCGATCACTGCTGCTCTCCTTGTGCAGGGTGACTGGTCTTGTCTCCACCCCTTTCTGTAGTTTTCTGCAGGTAGCCTGTGGTGGGTGAGCCTGTTGGGTCCCTCCCATAGCTCTGTTCTCTGCACAGGCTGTTGTCAGAGAAGGGTTGCCCGTCTTCATTCCACACATTTTCATGCACATATGCAAACACGTGCGCCATTCTGGTTCAAGGATTTCACATACTTGTGAGCATGCGTACAAATGTGCACGCATCACGCGCGCGCACTGATTCACGCGTACCCATTGGCGCCAGATGGCCTATTTAAGGAGGAGCTCTGTTCCTTTCTTTTGATGAGAGTTCTTCAGCTCGTAACCTGCTTCCTGTGTTCCTGATCCTGTTTTTTATGACACTGACCCGGCTTGTTCTTGGACTCTGCTGATTGCTGCCTGCCCCTGAGCTTGGCTTGTTTAGGACCTTCCTTTTGCATACTGATTCTGCACTGCTTTGCCTACACGTTACCGACCTGGCCTGCTTCTGACCCTGCCTCTGTCGGCTCTGCTCTGCACCAGTGCCAGCTTCACCTATTGTTAAAATCATCTCCCAGGAAGTGACTGTCCTCGCCATCCTTCACAGGGGAGTACTAGAAATCACAGGGCCCCATAGCAAAATTTTGTATGGGGCCCTGTTATCTCTAGTCATGCCCCTTGCAGAGCTCACCTGATATCCCAAACAGTCCACCTGAGAGTGACCCTGTAGAGCCCACCATAGACTTTCTATGGTGGGCTCTGCAGGGTCTCAGGTGGGCTGATCACACCCCAGCACACCTCTTACCTGTCAGCCCCTAGGGAGGCCGCCCTCGTCAACTCATGCACTTACCAGGTACGTGACAGCTATGTACAGCACAGTGATGATGCCATCATTCCTTTAGCAAGGTTTGCAAAGGCATTTGGTGCACACGCAGTTGATTTATATTTTAGTGGCCATTGATGAAGATATTTATGACATTTTTTGTGTCTGAAGTTCAAAGCTTTAAATACATTTGCACCACTTTGAAGCACTTTTAATTTTTGATCATACATATAATATTTTAAATCTTATTTAGATGCAATCACAGGAATTAAAATACATTTATCAGTATTACTACAGGGCTTATAAATTATTAGAAAAAGCAGCAATAACACCAGGGACATGCAAGAAGCAGCCTCTCTATATAATAGAGTGACTAAAGTAACAGTTATGCAGTTTACTGCTGCACATCAGCTTATTATGAGGCAATTTTGTACTTTTTTTCACCAAGTCTATAACAATTCTCATGTATTACCTGAATATATAAAGAAAGGCCTTTGAAGACAGGACTCACGTTGTAAACCTGTGCAGAAATAGCTCTCCTTGTCAGGAGGTCAGTGCACATCATCTTACATTGCCTGTTTAATTCATACTTACACAACAATCCTTTGTGCTAATGCTGCTGCAAGTTCAGTTTTCTCACTTCGATGCACCTGACAGTTAATAGCAAAACTGAGAGTTGTAACAGCAAAGCTGGCAAATCTCTCAGAATTTCTGCTACGCCACTTGCATTATTTACAGCACCGTACAGTCGACGTAACTGCTGCCACTTGTAATCAATTACAAAAAAAGGGGGCTTTTTATCTAGATTATATTAAGCTTTTATTTTACTGTAGCTTCATCTGAAAGCTTTAAACTGCTTAATAACAATGCTTGATACTGATGTGACCCGCAGTGGAATGAAATGGAAACAATATTGCAAAGTATTGAGTGATAGGACATGTTACCATTGGTGAGCAAGAGATTGCTGATTGTAGAGGAATGTTTTCATCACTCTAAGACCTCTATTATAGGAAAGCAAAATGTTTATCAGTACCAAAAGTGCAATCTTTTTTTTTTTTTACTGGTAATTCATGCTATTAAATGTTGTTCATTCTTCTACTGATACTTGTCAGAAGATCCTTGTAAGAATAAAAGCCTCAAAATATTTGTAGGAAAAGGGACAAGTATGAGGGAACCCGTCATAAGGTGGCTTTGATCTATGCATGCAGCTTGGCACATTTTCCTTTGCCCGGTTTCTATGGTTGCATAATGTTAATTTGCAATGGCAGCAGATGGTAGAGCTGGACTTTGCTCCATGACCACTTTTATTCTCCTTGCTGTGTTTGTTTCCTTTTAAAAGTGGGACACAGGACAGTGTTTTCCTTTGTTTTCAGAGGACCAATCAAGCAACTCATTGTCACTGATTTGAAATCTACTTGTTAAGCCTCCCATATGTCTCAGTTAACTGAGACAGACTATTAAAAAACCACTCCCCTGCTTCATTGACCTGACTAGCCCCAGTTATTACAAACTGAAATCTGATTGGATTAAATTTTGCATTTTACAAATTTTTACTGCTTTGAACAAATCATCACTGGCTTTTTCATTGAATTAATGACTTCATGTCAGTGCTATAAAAAGACATTTTAATTGTCTCCCTGACCTGAACTCTCTTGAATTTTTCAACACTTCAACCCAAAGAAAAGCAGTCACACAACAAACATTGTTGGTGCATTAATTGTTCATCTTGTAAAGGAATCACATAAAATGACCTGCTACCCAAAAACGTAAAACAATTAGCTACTGTTGCAACAGTAAGATAAGAGAGCTTTGCCAAATACTGACAGTCATTGATTTGCCTGGCTGAGATAAAGGAATTCTTAAAGCAGAACTCCAGGTAAAAAATGTATTATCCCTTGCAGTAAGGCTACCCCCGCACTGCAAGGGTTATGTGTTGGTTTTGTCCTATGGTCTAAAATGAAGAAATTATACGTACCCGGACCTCCAAGCTGGCTTGTTCTTAAGCCGGTCCCTGGAGCCTCCCTCTTCCTCCGCTTCAACGGTCTAAGGTCCTGTGAGTCATCATGTCCTATACAGTGTATTGGATGTGAAGATGCAGTGGAGGAGGAGACAGGCAGGAGGGAGCACTGTCACAATCCGCCAGCTCAGAGCTTCAGGTGAGTATAACTTTGTTATTTTTCACCCTAAGCAAAAACAAGCACTTAACTCTTGCAGTGCAGGGGTGGCTCCATTGCAAGGGTTAATACATTTTTTACCCGGAGTTGTTCTTTAAAGTAAACCTGTGCTTTGCCCATGCAGGGCAAGGAAACTAATCCACGATAAAATCAGCACCTACCAGCAGTATGTATTATCCTTCCCTTTGCTCCCCTGCGGCTCAATTTTACCCCTTTGAGCAATAACCCCATACTTCCTCTTACATGACAGCAATGATGCTGTCACAGGGAAGCCGGGAAAGAGCGTTGATCTCTGTATAAGCTCCAAGTGACAACGTTCATCTTACACTGCTCTAACTCTGATGGCAAAATGTGAGGTAGGTAAAGTATGCTGAAAGTGCAGCTGACGGGGCCAGTATTAAGGTGAACCAATTGCTTTGACCGGCATGGGCAAAGCTCAGGTTCACATTCAAGGAAGTGTTGGTAATGCACAGTCAATATTTATTTTGTATTGGTAAACATTAATTCAGATATCCATTTTAAAATGTATAGAGCAGCATTGTCTACAGTTATGTCTTCCTTGAATGTGCTAATGCAGCTGTCATTTATCAGCTTTATTTTCTGGGACTTTAAAGCAGGGCTGGCCAAACTTCGGCCCTTCAGCTGTGGCTGAAATTACAAATCCCATCATGCATCTGCCTCTGGAAGTCATGCCTATGGCTTTGATAGTTTTGCAATACCTTATGGGACTTGTAGTTCAGCAACAGTTGGAGGGCCGAAGTTTGGCTACTCCTGGGTTTGAAGACTAATTTTAGTTAACCATATACTGTATTTATAAATACTGTATATAAAACCAGTCATTGAGATACTAACATTATTCTGCAACTGCAGCTATGCTGAAATAAGAGATTCCATTTGATTGAATTTAATTTGTGCTGCCTGTAATCTCCTTCAGGCACAACCCAGAGAGCATTTCACTGGATCACTGGGGTGTACTTCCCAGAAGCCTGTGCAGTGTAACTTTCTCCCTCTCTGCTTCCTGCATCACCAGTCACATTAAACCTTAAAGGCAGGTTTGAATTTGATTGGTGTCAGGATTATATTTCTTAATACTAACAGTTTATTTGCATGTGGCTTTCTGTATGCATGAAAGAGCAATGCGTCTGCAGTGGGACTGTATAGGAATAGCTCTCTTCTAACACAAGCAGGGGTTCTTAGATCACCAGATTAGAAATGAAGCTGAGTGTGCTGCAAAGTTACTCTACAGCAACACCTGGATGAAATGCTCAAGTACTAAGTGGGCTGATCTGCATTTTATCAATTCCAAAGGATGATTATCAATTTTGAGTTGAGTGTGTCTTTAAAATATTACCTTCCTCCCACGCTATTTACAGATAGAACTGCTGGGTTCAACAAAACATCAATTATATGGCATGTACCAACCATGCACATTTCTCAAAATAATACAGCAAAAGAGATCTTCCATGCCTGACTCATAGACAACCCACTCAGTACATGACCCCTCATGCATCTTCTAATGAAAATGGAACAGTAAAAAGCTGATGCAGCTGCTATTAAAAGCCACCAAGCTTACATTGATGGAGAAAAAAGGAGTGCCTGAAACGAGTCATTAGCTATGGCTTAAAAACAGTGTGGAGTGGTTCATACCTTGGAAATATGTTTCCAATGAAATATGTTTCCAATGGTCATGTGAATACAAATGCCTTTCTTCACTCTTCCATGGCAAAAATTAGCATGGATGCTGGGTTACATTGGTCACTGATGTACCCCGGCTGATAAGCAAGAGGGATGGTACAAGCTGGATGTCAGGGAAAAATAAAACATTAACATATGTAGTACATCTCTACAATACATGCCAATTTCTCCATGTTTTATCTCTTTAAAGATCCTGCAAGCACAGAAAAATGCTAGCTGATCTGCCAGAAATGCACTCAGCTCCTAATATGGAATTACTTATATAATTCATGTATAATTCTCATATGGAATGACATTTAATTCATATATAATTCTCATATTAAATGACAGCACATACCTTTTTGTGGACTGAAATGACAATAATTGGTGTCAGCCCTGCCCAATTATCTGTTGTACAACTAATGACTCCCTCCCACTCTCCTAATTTCCACAGCATAGTTCTGCAATTGTTCTGTATTCCACAATAAGAACTGGGAGGACTCCTTGAAAAAAACATAGGAAGTGCACACAGGGCACAGGACATCTCTGAATTTCTGTCAATAGGTAATTTTTCACTTAATAAACAAATATAACAAAGTTCTTTCATTTATGTATTTAACAGACCAACAGACCATAAAGGAGAAAATAAGTGAATTTTTAGGGTTTACATACACTTTAAAGAAGGTACTGAATGGCGGGAGGAGGTAAAATTAGTATCAGACATCCATCACGGGTATAATAATGTTACATACTAATACAAACCCTCAGACACACACAAACCTTTGAAACATTTCAACATATTTAAAGGATACTGCTATAGTATGTATTTATTTTTAGCATTTTACATTACATTTATTATAGGATCCTTATATATTTAATTTTCTTTGTTTTGTTTTTTTTATCTGATTTATCTGATTATGTGGTAGCGATTTTGCAGTCACTTTTTATGTTTATTAAAATGTTATAAATAAAGATTACATGCAAATTTGTTTATCAAGATCTTACAGTAGGCTGACTAATGAACGTTATTTTTTTGATTAGAAAAAAGGTTTTCCTGTATTCCACACATTTCTTACGGCCTCATTAATTAACAGCAGCAGCCATGAAATACCAAAATCACATGTGCTTCACACAATGGTATTGAATGTGCTTATTAAAGACCTGGGGGTTGAATAACTGAAAAAGTGAAGAATTTGCGGTTTGTTCATCTTAGTAAAAATGGTGAACCTGCACTCGGATCAATAACTAAATCACGTAAACAGCACAAAATAGGATTTTGTCCATTGAGGTACACAGCTCTAAAGAATTCTGGGATGTAGGTAGCAACATAACCTTATGTCTCAGAATTCTTCAGAGCTGTGTCCTTCAATAGACTTCGAGAAAAGTATTTTACAGTAAGAACAAAATCCTATTTTCTCTATGGTCCATTGAGGCACACAGCTATAAAGAATTCTGAGAGAAAGGGTTATACTTCAGGGCTGTGTCCCTCAATGGACTCTAAGAAAAGGATTTTACGATAAGAAGAAAATCTTTTTTTCTCTCTTGTCCATTGAGGGACACAGCTCTGAAGAATCCTGAGACGTAGGCAGCAGCATAACCCTATCTCTCAGAATCATTTAGAGCTGTCGTATGCAGCAGCATAACCCTATCTCTCAGAATCATTTAGAGCTGTGTCTCTCAAAGGGCGACAGAGAAAAGAGTCCATTGAGGGACACAGCTCTGAAGAATCCTGAGACGTATGCAGCAGCATAACCCTATCTCTCAGAATCATTTAGAGCTGTGTCTCTCAAAGGGCGACAGAGAAAAGAGTCCATTGAGGGACACAGCTCTGAAGAATCCTGAGACGTATGCAGCAGCATAACCCTATCTCTCAGAATCATTTAGAGCTGTGTCTCTCAAAGGGCGACAGAGAAAAGAGTCCATTGAGGGACACAGCTCTGAAGAATCCTGAGACGTATGCAGCAGCATAACCCTATCTCTCAGAATCATTTAGAGCTGTGTCTCTCAAAGGGCGACAGAGAAAAGAGTCCATTGAGGGACACAGCTCTGAAGAATTCTGAGATGTGCGGTCATGCTGCTGCCTATGTCTCAGAATTCTTCAGAGCTGTGTCCCTCAATGGACGATAGAGAAATCCATTTTCCTTTGCAAATGATTGGGAACATAACTTCAGTTTATTCACTAAGCTAAGGAAATGTTCTCTACTTCTTTAATAAAACAAACCCTATAATAATCAGTTTTGTATTAAAAAAAAAAATGACAAACCATCATTCTATAATTTCTGCTTACATAACAAGAGGAATGGAACATACATGTAGAATATCCTGTTGCACTTTATTACAATGCCAGTTTCCTGCACATTCACTAACAAAACAGATTTTAGTGGGCTGCATAGACCGCTATCAAGGAGAGGAAACAGTTTGTTATTTTCCAACGTGTTTTTGCCCTGTTCAGCTAGGCATTTGCGTGCCTTTATTTCATCATGTTGTTAGAAAAAATACAGCGGTGTTTTGCTAATCTCAGTCCTGTGTATCCAGTGAAACGCTGAAACGTGAGAAATGTGAGAAGTGAGAAATACAACTCCGCACTAGTGGCTGGACACTAGCCAACATCCACATTCGCATATCTCGTGCTCAGGTATGACGAAGCTGCCTGCCAGCTGATGGACATTATTACAACATCTTTCACTGTACCTTTAAATTATCTCTACCATGCAAGGCTGTACACTGACCTCCTGAGACAAGGCTGTCCAGCTCACCCCTCAATGGCCCCATCCTTGTCATTAAGTCAACACTTCTGTCATTTACAACCAATCAATTATCAGTTAACTGTTCTGATAAGGCATCCCCTTGGGATTCACTACTACACTAAAGCTTGAGAAAATCAAAATCAAAATGGAAAAAAAAAAACAATTCCACTTTACCACTGATGCAAAAAGAGATGTTTGGCAGTGTCAGGTCAGGTTTTAATATTTTAACTCTTGACTTTGAAAATCTTAACATTTCCATGTTTTTTGTTTGATGTTTTGCTTTGTGTTAGTGATGTAATTCATGAAAAGATGTTGATAAAATATTACTAAGAAAAATCATTCATCTCTGATGAGGTATATCTAAAGTCAACACTTATTTTAGGAAAAAGTAGAGAATGGTGAGAACCCTTTCATTTTTTAAATCTTTTTTTGGCTACTGTATCCCATTGGGTACATTTTGCTTTACTTCATGTCCCAGATAACAGCCCTCCACACTTTATCCAAAAATAAATAAATGCTTGTGTTTTTAGATATATAGTTTAACAACTTCCCACCAACAATCCCTATATAATAAATAATACTGATCTTCAGCATGATGCCCCATGCTGAGGATACATTAACCAATGTCCCTAAGCAGAACTACTAGACCGTGCTGACTGCTAGTACTGTAACAGTCGATCATAGTGAAAATTCTTAACCCTTGCAGTGGGGCTACCCCCACACTGCAAAGTTTAGGTGCTCATTTTCATCTGGGGTGTAAAATAACAAAGTTATACTCGCCTAAGCCTCAGATCCAGCTGGCTTCTAGGCCGGTCACTGCAGCCTCTCTCCTCCTCCACTGCATCGATTGTATGTCTCCCAGCATCCTCACGTCCTATACACAGTGTATTGGATGTAATGGCTCAAGAATCCTTAGAGTGCTGAAGAGAGGCTCCAGGGACCGATCTAACAGCCAGTTAGCTCTGAGGTTCTGGTGAGTATAACTTTTTTATTTTACACCCTAGAAGAAAATGAACACTTAAACCTTGAAGTGCAGGGGTAGCCACACTGCAAGGGTTAAGAATAATTTTTCCTGGAGTCCTTCTTTAATAGAAGCAGTTGCAGACTGAGGGTGTTAAAGTGATATACATATACAGTAAGATAAAATAGCATTAATTGATTAAAAATGTTTCTAAAAAAAATATTATAAGTTATTAAATGTAAATTTTTTTCACATTTTGTCCAATCCTCAGTTATTAATCAAAAATCTGAGCAGGGTATCAATTTAAAGAGTGCAGCAAGTAAAAGCCTTAGCTACACTTAAAAACATGTAAAAATGATTTCGGAAGGCAAATTTTTCATGGTCAAGTTAACCAACTCATACCAACGCTGCTAAGTCTGATCCGGACATTCAGGCATCAATTATTCCTGGTCACAAAATGGTTAGGTCTAAGGTTATTACTTCTTTTTCACTGCACCCTACTCTTTGGGTGACTGCAAATGTCAACTTCTTACTTGAGCTATTCTCTTTCAAAGTGCATACCTACTGGACACATTTTGTACACATTTCCCAGCATGATGACAATTTTGACAGCCAAAGGTGTTGATTTCTGAAGATCTCTGTCTAGATCACTCACATAAGCTCAAATGAAATGGGTAATTAACAGAAATGTCTACTTGTAACCAGCTCACCGCATCAGTGATGGTGTGGCAGGGAGGAAAAGAAAAGTATAATGGCTGTGTTTTGGCTTCATGCCTGGAAAGGATGGAGCAAATCAAGAATATGACAAGCCAAGTAAAGGGATGTTTTAATGCATGAACTCACAAATGTCATTTATTCTGCATTTTCTTGGCCAATATTAAATATTTTGTTACAGAATAACGTATTGATTATAAAGTAATAGAAATGTATGAGCAGTGCTGAAAATATGTCATTATGAAACTATGTTAGGAAAAAAAATGCATTTTGGTATCCATTGCTAATGACCTGTCAGGAAAAAAAAACTAATGTGGAAACTTTCAAACATTTAGCTTGGCACAAAATGTTTCACTTTGCACACGCAATATAAACGACTAAATGACTGCTTAAAAGCCCAGCTATAAGAAATTCAAATGAACATAAATCCATTTCTGACATGCATGTCACTCACAGTTATAAATAATCAACTCAAAAAATTCTAGGTATTGCATATTGTGTCATTTTTGGTCAGCATGCTCAGTTTCTATGCCATGTTGTTTTAATACCATGCTACAGGTTTTCTCCAACAGCCAATAATTAGAAATATAGATCTTCCTACTAATACAGACCTGGATGGACTGCACAGCTAAGTATTATTATTATGATACAGGATTTATATAGTGCTAACAGTTTGCGCAGCGCTTTACAATATAAGGAAGATGTTACAGTTACAATACAATTCAAGACATATGGTTAGGAGGGCCCTGTCTGTGCTAATGGAGAAGAAAGAGTTTGTAAAAAAAAATAGATGAATAGATAATGGATTTAAAAAAAGAGAAAAAAAAGAAAAAAGGTTTGGTGATGTTTTGGTGGTGAAGTATTAGCCAGTCAAGTGTTATGACATATTTTAACTTAAGCCGTGAGGATCATTTACTAAAGGAGTGGAGCCTGTTCACTTAGCAAAGTGAATGGTTACTTAGCTTACTGAATAACTATTGTTCATTTAAAATATTTTCACTCTAAAAACCCAATTAGGTGCATAGTAAATTATTGCTTGATTGTGTGACTGGTTGATTTCAGTGAACACAGTGTAAGCTTACTTATGAAGCTAAGAGGACATTCACTTTCCACATTTAAATTTCTCTTCTCCTTTAGGAAATCAACTGTTTTAAATCTAAGTAGTTAAACTGGGAATCCACTTTTTTTCGTTAAACAATTTTTTTAAATAAAATATAGTCGGCTCAGAAGTAAAGCCTCAGACTGAGTTCTTGGGGTTGCAAGATTTTCTTCTTTATTTAGAGGTGGCCCAAAAAATAATAGCACCCTAGCAGAAAGGTAAAACTAATAGGGTTGATTTACTGAAGGCAAATAGGCCTGTTCAGGTTGCAATTTGCACTTTGCAGTGGAATTTTCCCTTAACGTAGTGATTGTGGTGAAATTTCAATTTGCAAAGAATACCCAATCACATGCAAAGAAAATTAAAAGTAACAGTATTTATAGCCAAACCTATACCTTTGATGAAAAAGTTTTTTTTAAAGATCCTTAGACCTTCCTTGACCTTATCCTAATATGGCCCCCAAATCTTTCACATAACAGAAAAATGTAGAGCAGGCACAAATCTTAATCTGCAGCCTGAATCCCTAAAGTGCCACAAAGCTCTTTCTCAACTGATTATTAAAGCTTACTTCCAAAGTCAAGATTTATTTGTAGAAAATATGAGAGCCTGTAGAAAATGGAGACTAGACATGTTCTGTACCTGAAGTAAATGATAACAGATGCCTTATTTCTATAAAATGCCTGCAAGGTTGTTGGTTGGTTTGTTATTGTGTAATCTGATGCCCTTTGTGTTAGAATTCTATTGTTAAAAGCTAGCAGTGCGTTAAATACGTGTGCTAGGCTTTTTTTTCCTCAGCCTGCTGCACACTCCCATAACAGACTATAAGCTGAAAGGGGTAGGGTTTGCACATGAAATATATTCAGGCTGGCAAACATTTAAGCCTAGAATATATAAAATATGTCCTGGGGAAGAAGTAAGGAACAAGCAATCCTTACATGGGTGGACCTCTAAGGGATTTTGTGAAAAAATGAGAGATTAGTCAAATCAGATAATGATTACAGAGCATTAAACTACACAACTACTCTTCTTCAGACGCAGCTGACATTTTAGATATCTCTGCAGAGCTGTTCTCTTTTGTAATAGAAAAGAGAATGACCAGGTCACATTTAGATGCTAAATATTGTTAGCATTTTAACCCATTTTAGTGATACTAAACTCATTAGTTACATTTTATGAATGCAATAAAGTACCCCAAAAATGTATCTTATTTGTGTATCACTAAGCTGTAGATCCTCAAATCATCTCTAAATTGGTGCTGACACCGTCCTTCCTTCTGGAGGGTGGCTACTTTTGTTTCCCATGGTCCCTGTGTGTGTTGCAAAGTAACCACCTTACAAGCTCACTCCTGTGATGGACTAGAATCTCAGGTTTAGTTTACTAATTTGTATTGGAATGGGCAGCACAGTTTGCGCTTCTGCCTTGCAGCACGGGGGGTCCCCGGTTCGAATCCTCGCCAGGTCACTATCTGCAAGGAGTTTGCATGTTCTCTCTGTGCTTGCGTGGGTTCTTCCGAGTACTCCGGTTTCCTCCCACACTCCAAAGACATACTGGTAGGTTAATTGGCTCCCCTCTAAGTTGGCCCTCTATGTATGCTTGTGAGATAGGGATCTTAGATTGTAAGCTCCTTGAGGGCAGGGACTGATGTGAATGTGCACCTATGTAAAATGCTGCGTAAATTGTTGGCACTATATAAATACCTAAAATAAATAAATAGTCTATCACGGGAGCAAGCTTAGAGCATTGGCTACTTTACAACACACACAGGGACCATGGGGAACAAAGAGTAGTCACCTTCCAAAAGGAAGGACAGTGTTAGCACAAATTTAAAGGTGATTTGAGGATGTACAGCCAAGTGATGCATAGTGAAATTACTTTTTGTTAATCGTTACGGTACGTGAGTGCATTTTTAATATTTAACCCTTGAGTTTAGTGTCACTTTAACCTGACATTTCAGTCAATTTTCCATGCAGTGACTGGTCTTTGAACAGTAATGGTACGTCGAATTGACTGCAAATTTTTATGCTGGCGTATATTGACAAAGGTGTCCAAAGTCCATCCAAGTTGTTTCCTGCACAATTAAGTTGTTCCCCGTCAAAATGAAGAAGACCAGATGATGGTCACATATGTGTATGGGTAATTTTAGTGGTTCCTGAGGGAATGACCACACAACCATACCATCCAAAACCCCTAGGCTATTTTTCCTTATCTCTTTCTCGGATAAGGTATGGATTGATTGACACACTTATATGATATAAGATAAACCTACATTTAATTTGCAAAGCGAAAACAACTCAATGTTTTCTGTAAACATTGCTATATATATAGTTAGCTACCTGTATTGTTACCAATATCTTTAAAGCACGCTTCTTAGAAGATAATCCCATACCGGTGGGGTCTATTTAGAAGTATGATTGCAAAGAAAGATTAGGCTCACTGCCCACAGCAACCAAATGTTAGCATAATTGTATTCATACAGTGCCAACACATTTCACAGTTCTTAAAAAAGAACAAATACACATTTTCATTGGTCCTCTGAAGAAGTTTGCCATCAAATTTCCACTCCACAGTCATACAAGCACTAGAGACCATTAGGAACCAAAGCAATATGAGAAAAAAAATAAAGTGCAAACTCTATGCATATAGTTTACCCTCTGGATATAGAATCCAGATCTGCAAGTTAGACGTTTTAATCAACCACTGTTTTTAGCCACTATGAACAAATGACAACTGAGATCTTATTGTTGCTATTGGAAAACCTTCTTTATTTTCTTTTTGTTAATTTGGTATAAAGTTATGACTAAGGTATTTAGGTATTTAAATAAAATATATTGCTAGTTTGTAATTCCACTCTACCATACTGAAACTAGTGTATTTGTCCATCCATTTAGAAATCTAATAACAGAGAACAATGGCTAGAACTGCAAACAGGGGTTTTTCCCATCAGTCGGAGAACTATATCAACCCTACACGGTCCTTTCATTCATATACCCTTGTATTGCTTAGCCGTGGTCAACACAATTACTGTAGGACAAAATGAGTGGTGATTATGGCTGTGTGTATGATATGATTGCAAAACAGCAGCAATTACTGTCGCCTGATACTTGGAACGTTCTGCTCAGCAGGCTTCCAGTTTACAGATATCATACCTGTATGCAGAAAAATCTTGTAAAACACATTTACGAGTAGTATTTCAAACTGTTATATTTCACACTTACAAGTTACATGAACATATTACTGATGTCTGTGTTTTTCTACATGTACAGTGAGTGTACTAATTGCGCAGTTACCATTATTCATGAAGCACTTGAGTGACTTGACAAAAGACTTGGTTTGCCCTATTCATAAAAAAGCTCCACCCTTCCATTGTGAAGAGTGTTTAGTGACAGCATTGTAATAAGCTTCCATGTTATAGCTTGTGCTTGCTATGGAACTGCTTATGACAATGGAATCTGGGTCACATTTAACTGGGAGACTCAGTAAACATTGCCCTGGGTTATATGAAAGTCTTAATTCATAACCAAATGGCATTTCAATCTGCCATTATTGCAAGGATACTAAGGAAATCAACCACAAACTATGAATATAAATTAACAATGTGCTAGAATCTTATTTTACTGGTAATATTCTGGCAGATATAACAGCTATGTCTTTTAAACCTAAACTACAGCAAACAGCTACATAGCTGAAAAACATATATGTGACATGTTTCAATTTTCAACTGATTTGTACAAGCCTCTGTTCATAGGCTGTTCTTTGTGTCAGGTGTGTTTGCATCCCATACAAGTTTATGAGTATGCATAATACATTTGAAGGAGGTCAAATGCAAGTCTGAAGGAGGCTTACTACAGGCCAGATGAATCTGTCAGTTAATTCTAAATGGTCTCAAAAGCATACCAAAATTATGTCAAACCATCGACACAAGTCCAAAACTTCTCAACATAGGCTTTAATTCTATTCAGCCAGTGTTGTGATCCAGGCATTCCTGCCCACACCACAGCCAGATTTCTCTACTGCAGTTAAAGCCCCACTCCAGCCAAAAACGATACCCCTCCCATTTAACCCATTCTAAAAGGCTTTTCTTTTTTTTCCTCTGACTTTGTGACGTTAGATATACTCAGGTGTGTAACAGTGCCTGAGATCGCCAGTCTTCTTCATTCTCCTGAGAGGGCCCCAGCTGATGGACATCTAATAGAATGTGTGCACGCTATGCAGGCACTAATGTGGACTCCAAAAGAAGGAGCCAAGCAAGAAGTAAATGGAAGGCTTGGGTCCACGGTGTCATGTGACCACAGCTTAAGGTAAGTAAAAAAGTGCTTTTAAGATAGGGATTTTTTTTTCTTTTGATCCAGCAATCAGATAGAGGGGCATGAGAGGGAGGGGTGGACAAGAGGTGAAATGTACCCTGGAGAGGGGCTTAAGACAGTGAAGCCTGGTCAAGGGTAAAATCCAGCCTACTGATTGGACAAGAATGGAGCTGTTAACAGCACAATGGTATGGTTTTCCAGTCCATAGGCATGTCAAGACAGAACTGTGAGCTGTAACTGAGTGTTTCCCCTCCCTCTCCTAGTCTGAGTGCTGCTGTCCAGAATATTACAACAAGCTTGAGCTATCAGTATGCAATGAATACTCAATGAATGCTTGCATATTAAGCAACCTGAATATCTCTAAGGCTCAAACCATGCACAGTCAGCCTTTGTTGATAATCACCGCTTCATATGCTGATGCTACCTAGTGTAAGCTTTAAATTGGTACTCCCTGTCAAGTATGATGGAACATCGAAGATAATTAACCGACAGATCCAGGAAAAAGCTGACAACTGTTTTGCTGATCCTAAAACACCGTGAGTGAGTAAAATATAAAAATGTCTTAAACACTTAGGACTAAACTCAGGAGAAATAGCTGATATTTTTAGCCTAAAGTAAAATGTAAAAGTAACATCAGCAGACAATCATTGATATAAATCTAACTAGTGTTTGACTGATGGCTCACTTGACTGCTTGTTATAGCAGATCTGCTAATATGTTTAATGCTGTGATTTCAGATTGAATATGCATTCTTTTCTGGACACCACTTGTTCTCAAGACCTCCACTCTTTCAAGACCCCCACAATGTGTTTCTCAATAAAACACTAAGAATGTAATATCTAATATTATCCTAGAAATTATTTATATTTTCCACTCAGAGTCACAACTCACAGGTTGCCTGCCTAGTTAGACCCCTTTCACACAGGCATTCCAGTCAGGCCTGCTTGTTAGTTTTTCAGGCAGACCTGATCCAGAAGCCCGATGTTAGTCTACGGGCAGCCAGATGTAAATGGACATGCGTCTGTGTACATCCGATTATCCCCAACTCCGGCCAGGGCCGGAAAAACAAATGGATCAGAGTTCCGTTTCAGTGGACCTGATTGTGCTGGAGCAGGGGTAATCTGATGTAAATGTACAGGAATGATGCCATGTTGCTTTAAAGCAGTGATGAGTGTATTGATTCTCACATCAGCCATTGAGAATGTTTTGATTCATTTGATCTGCAAAGATGTATATGATACATAAAGCATGGTTGCCTGAAACATGTGATTTTGTTCAGAAAGATACGCCTGCAAGCTTTCAGGTGACTCAAAATCTCAATGATTTTCCTGATTTAGTCACCACAACTTACAAGCTGTGTTTAACCTGCACATATAGATATTTCGTCTTCATTAGTGCAAAGCTCATCACATAGCTTGCCTATATATATGTTTTTTTTTAAATAGAAGAAGTAATGCAACATTAGCATAAATACATGACATGTCTTGGAAAGGGAAAGTTGCACATTCTGTGTAGTTTACAGTATGTCTCTCAAACTTTACTGCTGAAGAACAGGGGCTGATAGATCTATAACCATTGCAGACCACATGCATACTATGGGTCCCAGCAGCACTGCCTTTCTACATAATGATTGAGATTTGTAGAAAAAGTTCAGACACCACTGCTTGATTGCTGTGAAAGAAATTATTATGCTACAGTAGTTTATATTGTTTTAAAATGGTCAGTAGTGGGTATGGCTTAAAAAGTCAGTTACCCGATAACAATTTTTTTCTATGTGTGCCCATCACAATTAGTTACATTCTTTAAAGGACTGCTAAGCGGTGAGCCAAGTACAGTACATTCTAGCACAGTCCCTAAACACACAGTATATTCCTAGGAACATCCTAGTGCACATCCAGTGTAAGGAAGTAATGATAATAAATCAGCATAACTCATGACAAAAAAAAATGTCTACAGACTACAACCATTATTCTGACTGGTTGCTAAGGGTTATAGTTTCTGTATATCATTGCTGCATATTATGAAAACTCTTATTAAATACATTGTTTTTCTCTACAGGAATCCAGCTTTTATTTAGAAATAACTGGAATTGATTACAGACTATTCCGCCTACGTTTTATGACATAGCACAGATGCAGTGTAACACCACATGCTTTTCTAAGCATTATTGTGTGTTATCTGCTGCAAGGAGCTCAGCCTCCAACCTCGCATCCCACAATTTATATACTGAGGCACGTAATAATCCCTTATAATTAAACCGCCTGCTTTGTCTCATTGTTTAATTATAGGACTTCCTTTTTAAAGACAAATAGTTATTTGATAAAAGTATTTTTTAAATATCATTTTGAGCTCCACGTTAACAGCCGTTCTACTTTACGTGCATCCATGCAACTACCGTATTAAAATATTTGATTACCTTAAAATGGAAAGCGGGAAGACTCTTAACCTATCTCATGAAAGAAACTTTCATTAAAAGAGTGAGGATGCATAGCAGGCAGCAAAAGGGGCCTTGCTCTTACCTTAAACGTGTTAACCTGCTGCCCTGATCCTCAGCCTACTCCCCATGAAATGCTAAGTAACTACTTAATGAAAGATGGTATTTGTATGGGACATTGCACCGCCCAATGACAGTGTAGGGGACTGGCGAATGATTACTCGGGGACCAAGCATCGCATTGTAGGAGTCAGGAGGGAGTTTTGTGTTTCCTCCATATCCTGAAGCACTGAGTTTTGGCATCAAGGCAGCAGGTGAATGCAGTTAAAGAAAGAGCCAGAATCATACAGTTCCTGCGGTACACTGTCACTTTTTTTAATTCTCTCTGTGATTGAGGTTTGTTTTATGCTAACTAAATTATCCAAGCATTTTCATTTTTCATCTTCTCTGGTTAGGGCCCCAGTAGCATGCATTTCTTAGGTGACGTTCAAAGGTAATTGTGTGCTGGCATAGTTGCGCTGTCATTTCACCCCTTCCTACTGTCTGTACCATCCTATTAGCCAGCAAAGTGATGGATGGCCTTACCGGCTAATTGGGGCGGGGCAATCTAGGCTCAAGTTTTGGTTTCAACTTTTTTTTATAGAACTCTCAAATATTTCATCCTACTGGGATTCTCCTCAAAAGAATCCAAAAATGGTATATAATGCATGATTGTAAGAACTTTTTTTTATTTATTAAAAATCTGTTGTGTGGCCAGTATTAATCACCGTGATATTAGGGTGCATAAATGATTTTAATTTGTGTTATATTTTGTCCAAAACAAAATTTCTAAACCAAGACCACTATATTTGGACTAGACCAGGTACAACTAAGGCATAGATTACTTGTGGTCCTGATCTCTATTGTGTATGTGCCCATTCTTAGTTGATAATAATGTCTGGCCTATTCAGTTGAAGATCTAGTGATTCTAAGCAGCTGGATCTCCTGGTATATGATAATCATAGAGGGGACTTCGAGGATAGCTGTACTATAACAGATTGGTCCTTCTCTTCTAAAAAAAAAAATCTTATTTTCTGTGTGATCTTTTATTAAGTAACTTCTATAAAATACAGTAGTTTTAAATAGGGTCCATTTTATTCTACTGGTTGAATTCCAGTCCCCTAAGGCTACATTCACACATGAGCACTAAACATATAAAACAATAAAACAATACATTGCAATGTGCATTATTCAGACTATTGCGGCAGTCATGCAATATGAAACTGTGCGTCCTGGAAAATAGTCCAAACGCAATATCATGAGCGGATTCCGCGCATTCGCGACTATGGCAATAGCGTATGTTAACGTTTGCACGGTTTCGTTCCACTATGTGTGAATAGAGCCTAACTAATGCAGTAAGGCAAGGGTTGTCCTAAAAGTGCCTCCAGAAAAGCCAAACAAAAAACAGTACATACCGGTTCATCTAGACCCTTGTTTTTATTTCAATGATTTCAGGGCAGTTGCATAATTTAAAAAAAAAAATCACATTTTCAGTTTACAGAAAAAAGATAGATCAGTTCTCAATTCTGCTCCTTAGTTCAGTACATGATTATGGGCACAGTTACAGCACAGCTTTCAGATGCTTGGACATCAAATAATATGCAGAACAGAGTGTATGCATTTTAGTATAATTACTAAGTACACATTAAGGACTTTAGAGAAAACACATTGCATAGTAAATAGGCACTCCCTTGTAAAGAAAATGTCAGCTCTTTATTTAGCTCACCTTTTATCATGAATTTAATTACTTTGACATATAAAGACAGTTAAAATCATTTGTGCTTCTATAGAGATAAAACTTGGTAAACATATATTCCTACTATACAAAAATGTGAAGTGTTTTAAAAGGTATTATTTACATCATTCCAATCCCTTTACACTGTATGTGACTGGAACAATGGGTCAATAAGCCTAAAATGCCTGCGTCAATGTGAAAAGATGAATACAAAATACACATATCTGCCTAAGATGTATTATACTAACTAAACCTCATGTATGTAATGTTAAGTCACTTTACACTAAAAGAATCATTTTAGGGGTAGAGGAAAACAAGTCAGGACAAATACTCCCAGCAAACATGTTGTAAAAGGTTTTGCATGCTTAATTAATATTTTTTTAATATGACCTCCATATTTATCTCTACGAGTATCCATTAGCTATGCACTTTTGTAAGGGCCTGCAAGTTTGAGCATCTATTATTACATCAAATTTTTTCGTTTAAAATGCTCTGGTAAACCCTGCTTTTTACCTGCAACTTCCTTCCAATCAGGGGATCTTGAAGATATTACAGGCCCATAGTAATTTGCAAACTAAACGATGGAGACAGTGCCCAAAAATGCAGACAGATGGCAAAGGACTAGTCTACAGTACTGCCTGTGCTTTCGTTGCAACTAATCTTTCCTCATTACTGGCTTACCATGTGTTGTTGTGCAATAATAATAAAAAAAAAAGGAAGGGTCGCCAGCACTACATGTAATGATGAAAGAATCAGTGTAGTTTTATTTCCACAGAGTCACATAGGACATACGGTCAACATTTCAGGGCCACGTAGGGTCCCTTCCTCAAGGTGACACAGTTAAATCAGTGACAGTGACATCACTGTGTCGCCTTGAGGAAGGGACCCTGTGTGGCCCTGAAACGCTGGCTGCATGTAACACTATGGAAATAAAATGAGACACTATGGAAATAAAATGAGACACTATGGAAATACAACAACTTATTTTTTCATCTTTACATGCTGCTGACCCTTCCTCCTTTTATCATTAAAATTACATGGCGCCATCCGTTGCTGTCACAACAAGAACCTCTTTGTTGCCTTGGTCACAACACTTTATGGAGTGCAGCTTAGGATGGTTCTATTTTTTAATGTTGTGCAATGTGTCTCTGTTTGGAGGTTGCTTGGTAGAGGCAGGAGTTTGCTTCCCCATGTCACAGCCTCCAGCATGGAGAACAGTGAGCAGTACAGTAGTGACATCACCAAATCTTACGCCAAATCTCCTGAGACTGGCAGTCAACAGGCACAGTGCCTTAGATCTCACACCGCAGATATACAGCTGTGAGGCAGTAGGCACAGGAGTGCTTAGGCACCCTCACATACTAGGAAATGCTCTGCTATTTTTCAGATGTAAAGTAAGTTTTTCAGGGTACTGCTAGTGCTTAGGCATAATTAACGTGTAGAAATGTGTTCTATAGCCTAGAAAATATTCACTTTTTAAGTTCAGACTACTTTAAACCTAGAAAGCACACTCGCAGGGCCAGATTTTCTTTAACGAAGCCTGTAGGCATACAACCTTTGGTACTCAAAGCAAAACCCCACTGTTAGGATCCCCACTTTTCCATAGAATATATTCTTGTCTTACAGGTGCAACCTGACCTAGAATATTGCAACTCTGTATAAATAATGTTATATAAAATGACTGTATTTTTACTGATGATAGAGAAAAAGATATAAAAGGATTTCCACTACATATATATCACTAGATTAGATATCTGAAATTTTTTAGATCCATCCAAAAGTGATAAGTTTTGCTGGCAGTTTGCTGGCAAGTTAAATTGCATGCTTGCTTCTAATATCTCTTTGGAAAGATATCGAGAGATCTTGGTTACTGTCAGCAGCTGCTAACATTATAGCCAGGTTATGGTGGTGTATAATGCCCAATTCATTCTCTACAAGACTAAAATATACATTTTAATATAAAGCCCCTTTTGTCAATCACGTTTTCCCATTGCCAGTTGATCAAACAAACAGCTATTTTAAAAATACACATATACATATACACATATGCTCACAATGAAGTATTTTCTTAGATGCATCAGCGGTTTTAAAGAAAAATCCACATAATAGAAACATGTGGTGCATTGTTGAAAACAACTAAACTGGCTAGTTGGATTCCCCAGCATATATCTTTCTGTACAGACAAGCATTTGATGCAAGCTGAAAATATGATTTCCATGCAGTAAAAGCCTTCGGGGGCAATGTCCCATACAGGAGCCAAACCAGATTAGTTGTTTGTGCTTTGAGCATCCAATCAGCATTAAGACTTATTTTAGACAACCGAATGACAGTTTAATGGGACTTGTTAAAGTACACCTGTCAGGTCTTCACGTTCTCAAATAGCTACTGCAATAAATGCCTTCAAAGGTGTTCTTGTTAGTCCTGAGCTCCTCTGCCTCCTCCCATTCTCCCTACTTTCTTAATGGCCCATCACTGTAATGGACAAGCTTACTGATTTGTCTATGAAGTTTCTCATTCATCCAGACAGTGGAGTCACTAGGGGGGTGCGGCCCGCACCGGGTGACACCATTGGAGGGCGTGACACCAAAATGACTGACAGTCATTTTGGTGTCACTCTCTCTTAAAAGTCGGGCACTCAGTCATAGACCAAGAGCCCGACAGTTGCACGAGAGAGGAGGGGACACGGCAGCATACCTTACCCCATCGGGTGAACTTCCCTTTCTCTCTCCGATGACATCCATCACCAAGATGGCCACCGGCAGGTAAGCCAGCGTGACACCATCTCATGTGTGCTGGATAATGTCCCAGCGGGGTGTCATTGGGTGGCCACTCCGGGTAACACCATGGCTGGGGATACCCATGCATCCAGGTCATGGTGTATCTGTAATAAATAAATCAAGGCAACTATACTTGCTCTATTGTTCATTGAGTCATTGAGAAGGCTAGTCGGATGACCAGCGAAACATCTTCACGAAAAATACAGCAAGTCCAGTTACCTTGAATTATTTTCTATAGATATAACATAACTGATTAATAGGAAAGTGCAGGTGATAGCAGGGTTTTGCCTGCCGGTAACTGTTGACACCTGCACTTCAGAGAGTCTCAGGATTTGGGGCTCCCAATATGCTGATGAATACTTTTGAAAACATGTTAATTCAATAGCTACTTTTGAACTTTTTACTCAATTAGGCTATAAATCTATGCATGTTTAGATTGTCTTATGCTAATTGACACCATTGGTTTAGGGAACAATAGCTAACCCCATGTTTAAAAATGCTCCAGCTGTAGTTTAAAAGACTGACTGATTTATTACTATAAAAAGCAGCCTAAAGCATTCAGGACAGAAAATAAATAATGAATGTCTGCTTTCTTCCTAGATTTAGTGATTAGGAGATCCCAGTATTATATTCAGACCTATAAATCTATTTAAAATATTTAGTTCACTGGAGAGAGAGTCTGTCAACCTCATCCTGCACAGACTGCTGTGATTATCAAGGCCACGACACCAGTGAGGATTATAAGTGGTCAGAGCCATTTACATACCATATATACAATGTGCAGCACTGAACAGCAACAATGCTGATAATTACAATCATTACATCCTAGAAATGAGGACTCAGACTGCTGCTGAACTACATTTTCCAAAACATGATTCATAAAGAGGATGGACCAGAAAAACAGGCGACTGATAGAGCTCACAGCCATAATAAAACTAATCTCATTTTCTACATGAAAGAAGTTATCAAAATACTTTTAACAAAAGTTATAAAAGTGTATCTTATATATAAAATAATAAACCATAAGTAATATTTAATCAGAACATTAAGGGGGTTATTCACTAAAGAGCCGAAGGATCCAGCCGTAGCTTTGGCTGATCCTTCGGCTCGCTTTGGCAGCCTCTGCTGTATGGGCTATTCACGGTAGCCCATACAGCAGCTGAAGGCAGGTGAGCGGCTCAGCCGAGCCGAAGGCATATGCAAAGTGACAACCGAAGCGGGGAGAATGGCCTGCCGAAGGGCCGGCCGTTCTCCACACAAATGACAGCTGGGCGGAGCCAGCTATGATCTCAGGGCTTGCTCCGCCCAGTTGTAATGACAGATCAGCACCCCCAAATGACCTGGGGACACTGATCTGTCATTAAACAATAACAACTGGGCTGAGCCGTGGCGTCACAGCCGGCTCCGCCGAGTTGTTATTCAATGGCCGGGACCTGCTAGAAGACTCTTGCAGGTGGCGGCCAATAGGAAACAGTTGAGTGGAGCTAATAAAAATAATGTCACTGCTAGCTCCGGCCAATTGTTTTTTTTATTTATTTTTCTTTAAAATATTTTTATTTTTTTTAAACTTTCCTATTTTGTATCATTTTTAAAATAATTTTGCAACTTATTTTCACATTCTTGCCACTTCTTTCGATTCTGCTCAGCACCTCTGAGGTCCCGAGCAGAATAGCCATGCCAAATGCCACTCGGCAAAGTCCTTCTGCACTTCGGCTCAGCCGAACATGCAGAGCATGCTCAGCTGCCAGAAGGCAGCCATAGGCAGCCAATGTACGGCTGATTTTAGCCGATGTACGGCTGAAATCAGCTGTACAAGCCTAAAGTGAATAGCTGAACAGCGTTCGGCTCACTTCACTTCGGCTGGGTTATTCAATCGGCCGTCTTTGGCAGCTTTGTGAATAACCCTGTAAGACATTTAAAGATCAACTTGATAATACCAGATTACAAACTGGTTAGCAATTATTAAAGCAGAACTCTGGGAATGATCTTTTCTGGATGGCTCTATGTAAATATCCATATCTGAAATCCACAGGGCCTCTAGGGATTTTGAAAACCGCTGTAGTAGTTTGCTCTACATACAGTGATAGCTGTGATCTTCCAGGTGCTGTTCCTGCTGCACACTGAGCACAGGAGTCGCATGGTCAGCCCTACTGTCATTCAGAGAACGCCTTGTATTATTATTAATGAATAGAAATCGTTCTCTGATTGGACAAAGTTGAAGGGGATATCATGATCTCCATGTTACAGTATTCTCCAAAATACAATACTCTCTAAATGGAGGTGGTGCAGAGTAAGCGACTCCCTGTGACAGTGTGCAGATGGGAAGCTGCTGGAGCAGTACCTGGACAATCACAGCTATCACTGTATGTAGTGCATTGATTCTCAGCAACCCAATCAGCCCTCTGGATATCAGATATGGATACTTACACTGAGCCAAGCTAAAACAATATAATGTTGCAAAAAATAAATATTCCTGGAGTTCAGCTTTAAACAGCAAATAAACACAGCCCAATGGTAAATCCAACCCTGCTAAAGTGTACATAAAGCTAAGCAGGGGATATTTAGCAGGGGAGCAGTGGATATTTAAACCTCACGGTCAAGTTTGTTTAGATATGCTTTTTTGTTTGCTGTCTGTGACCTGTTAGGGAGACTGCTTCATTTCCATGAGACACAACAGAACGTGCTAAGTAATCTTTCTAAAGTTAGTGAAAAATCCCCTATTAGTTGTTTTTAGAACAGATGTCACAGTTGGAAGATTCCCTTCACCTCCTTTATTGGTGCCAACTGTAAAATTTTACATTTCCCACCACTTTCTGTCTTGGCAACAATGGTCACTAGGACACATACAGCAGGCCAACAATTATAATGTGACAGTGTTCACTTATCACTGTATATCAGATTTTTCTCAAAATGCCCCCTCCCCAAAATTACCATGTAATTGGACACATGTCATTTCTTATTCAGGCTACTAGATTCAGAGGCAGTAAAGGATCGCAAAAGAGGAAAATGATAACATAAATTACCATTATGTTCATATCATTCAACTGCTTCCTTTTTGGCTTGGGTTATTTGGCAAACCTAACAGAGATTCAGCCAGCAGACTGTCTAGTCAAGAAAAGGATCTGCATGGCTAGCTTCTCTTCTGGACAGAATACAAACCATTGTCTTATGTACGGTTACCTCCTGTTTCCTTCAATAGATGAAGAGGCCCAAAAGAATTTCTATTGCTCTATACTGGATATACAGAGTGTTAAATCCATGGTGAGTGACAGTGCTGCATTGTAAAAGTGAAATCATTTAAAGTATATCTAAATCCCCCCAAAAATGGAATGTACTGCAGATTACCGTTCCTTAGCTGTAGTGGATGCTTTTGTTTTCTTTAAAAAAAAAATATTTTCACCTGGTGATTCTGCCAGTAACACATATTCTGTCCTGAAGTAACACACTCACTCACCTTACTGTATCTCTGGAGGAGCAGTGATGTCATCACATGAAGTACATTAGGGTTACAGAATACTTCCCTGTCTCCTCATTTCCATAACATGAGGGGGGTGTTCTGCAGTCTTTAGAAATAGCTGGGAACAATGTATCTCAAAAAAGTGCAGCACAGGCAGAGAGCACAGGAAGTTATCAGCTCACAGGATTTCTGACATGGTCAACAGGTATTTTAGGCACTTATAAAACAAATGTAACACAATGCTTTCAATTGTATATTTAGCAGACCAAAAAGAAGCAAATGAAAAGTTAATTGTTAAGGGTTTTCTGCAGCAAAGTCTTTCCTTACCCTTTATTACTTTAATGTGTCTCCTCCCTAAAAAGAATCTTATAAACATTTCCCTGCAAACTAGGAAGTATTATACTTACCTCTCTAATGTACCATGCTACCAATCACCGATCTGTTGAAGCACTACAGCTTCTGTTGGAATCACAAGCATGTTTTGAATGTTTGTGTCCCCCGTTGTGCACTGTGGTTCAATCCCTGAACCCCTACACCACTGCAGGACACTAGTGACCTAGGAGTCAGCAGGATGAACCACAGCACAGGTTGGCAGGAGACACAGGCATGCAACACACTTGGAGATGTTGAAAGCAGAGGCTGTAGCGTTTAATGGAGCAGAGATCAGTGGGTGGCATAGGCCATCGGGAAGGTTAGTATAATAATTCCCGGTTATCATTGGGATTGGTAGATTGGTCGGGCTTTTTTTCAATCAACGGCCTGCTTTAATATCTTGCTAAAATATTTCTAGAATATTCTGCATATGCTTTTTTATAGGTAGGCACTGATGTTTTGATTATTTTGCTTTTACTAGCAGTGAAATGGTTACATTTGTTTGGTTTATTCAAACAGAAAAGATCAACAAGTTTGACAAAACCTAATAAGGGAGGAGATATGTTTATCTTTGCACTTTCCACCCTTTAATTTGGGGTTAGATAAATACTCAGTAACCCTGGGTGGTCCAAACCAGCAGCTCACTGAAGCACGTAATGTTATATAGAATTACTAGACTTCCCCAAACACTTCAGATAAGGAACTGATTTTCTAATCTTATGATTTTACTATATTTTAGGGACCTGTGCATTGCCTATTTACATGGGATTTGTGTCATGAAAATGTGGCTTTTATGCTTTTCTTCAGGCCTCTACCCTATTTGGTAAGAAGAACCACTATCACCTTCAGTGTGATTTGCTAATTTTACTTTTGGTCCTAATGGCGGCTTTAAATAAGCCTAATGCCATCCATACACAGCTCTGTATTTGCAAATGAAACATTCAAAGCAGCTCTTGAAACAATTAGGCAGTTTGAAAGCACAAGGCCCCATTCACACTGAGCGATTTTTGCAGCGATATCGCTCATATTTCCACGCGATATCGCTCTATGTAGCTTCTCCAATCCATTTCAATGAAGCTGTTCACATCTCGCCGCTCAATAACGCTTGTAGCTCGTCGCTGTAGCTTGTCGCTCATACATGACCCTTTTTTCTGCGGATTTCGAGCGATTTTGCTCCTGATTGCATACAGCCCAATAGGAAATAGTCGCATGATGTCATGCAATATCGCACATATAAAATCACGCAGAAAATCGCTCGATTTTCATGTCGCTCAGTGTGAATGGGGCCTTACACCCAACAATAATCAGCACTTTAGGCTGGGTTCACACCTAGGCATATCGAATATGCGCGTTTGTCGCGTGTTTCTACCGCGATTCACGGTAAAAAGGGCTACCTGGCTGTATCCCAATGGATACGCGCGGCAAATACGCCCCAAAGAAGCTCCTGTACTTCTTTGGGCGTAGGCCGTTTTGTAGCGCGTTTAGGCGGGCTGAAATACGCCCAGGTGTGAACTATACGCATAGGAAACAATGGGATTTCAGTGTTTGAGCGTTTTGCAGAGCGTTTTAACGCGCTACAAAACGCCCAGGTGTGAACCGGGCCTTAGATTGGCAAAAAAAAGCTCATTATTGCTTGAAGACGGCTTTCAAACTTGGTGGAAATTTTCTCCTACTGATTCATGATGACTGCTTTATCTATGCAAAATAGGAAATTTTACCTTATCCCTAGTTTGCTGTGGTCAAATATCTACCATGATAAGCAGATAAAGATAAATGGTGATGTGGCTGTTTTCAGTCATGATGAGTACAAACATATGCCTCACTATCAGACATTTGTGGTGAAGATCTGGCAGACCATGCGCATTCATCCACATTCAGATAGTCAGGTAAAGTATCTCATAGGATCTCAAAGATTGTGTTTTGTGGATATGCCTACTCTAAGTGGATAAAATCCAGTTGGAAGTCATCACATCACTGCTTTGTGTATGTAGTTAAAGAGATTCTGTCTTAAAACTAAAAAAACAAACACTGCTGCAGAAATAAATTGCAGGGACCTGAAGGTGTCTGTACATACTCAGAGTAGCCCTCAATTCAAAGCCAATACTGACTTGCAAACTTCTAATACTTCTAGCTAGTATTAGAGCTTACCACTCAGCCCCATGCATTCCTCTTGGCCAGTTTCCATGATGGACAGCTTCATAGGAAAGGTACAATCCTGACACATCACAATATATAGAACAGTATAATTTATTTTAAAAACTTTTTTTTATTATCAAAAAGCAGTTTTTGAGTTCTGGTCAAATAACGTTACCTAGGCTGAGATGATGTCATCAGTCTGCTGCAGACAGAAGGAAGCAGTTCCTTTGTCTTCTCTCCTCCAGTGATCAGACTGGGACATTGTAATTTTGAAGCAAGTCACAAGGTGAGAGTCTACAGCAAGGACTGCTCTATGGCAGATATTTGTAGACTTAGCCAAAACCTCCATAGGCACCAAAATGCACATAAATACCGGTATGTAATTTGTAAAACATCATCTCAGTCCAGGAAAAAGTAACAGAACCTGGATGATATCTGAAGGGACCCAAGGGACCAAGTGCATATAGCAAGGGACCAAGTACATATGTGATGAGCCACTACTAATAAACATAGACTGCGCAAACTGGCAGAATAGTTTGTATAACTTTCACAAGGCCCAACATTGTATCATGGGATGCGGTTATGTGCATAACACATATCCTTCTGCTAAACCAAAGATCTTTAAGTCTAAAGTTAAGTATGCAGCATGCCTCTGCTCTCATGACACCACTCATCAATCCTATGGGATTGGCAGCCTGCAGATTGGTGCATTAGAAAAAAAGTATTCCGGCTGCTGAAGTTTACACCTGCAGATATCTGCATCGGAATAACAGAGGTCAGTGAAATGTACATAATTAGTTACCTCACAACCTCAAAACAGTTACTTCAAATATGATTTTAAAAATCCAGAAATAATAAAAACTAATTTATATATCACGTGATCAATTTTTTATATATTCTCACCTAAAATGCAGATGATAGAGAAGCTCTAAACATTATTGGCAGTATTTATTCTATCCACGATGTAGATTAAAAATGCAGGGCATGGAAATTATTTAACATTAATTATTGTGGCAGTGCAAAGTGAACTGGAAGGTTTCCAAACAGTTTGTTTATTGTAGTTTTGGTTGCCTGGCATTTTATGGATATTTCCCTTTTTTAAATAATTAAGCCATCTAATAAAACAAACATTTACAATAACTTTATTGCAGGTACCACACACACACACATACTGTGCTTTGGAATTCTGAGCAGTAAAGTCCGAAGTGTGTCCTATTCCATTGTAGGGGTCATCTGAAGGTTACAACACAGCGATAAATAGGTTGTAACTACAATGCATTTTATTTGGCTGACTTAGGCTGACTTTTGACAATGCAAATGTACAACATTCTATAAGCTTCTTTTTCTTTTCACTGGAGACAGACATTATGGCACTTCTGTCTGCCACACCTCCCCGGTTTACATTACAATGCCAAAGCTCTAACAAGCTCTGAATAAGAAAATGATTTTGTCATTTTATGTTTACAATAACAAAATTGCCTTGTGATAAAAGGTTTTATCAGGTTTTCAATAAAAAGTAAAAAGTTTCACAGGAGTCAATTGAGATATACAGTATCTTGGGAAGTTCTATGGTTTTGGTCCCAGTTAAACTATACAGTCATGGTTACATGAATGCAAACCAGACATCTACTTTGTTTGAAAATTACTTTTCAGTGGCTTTGCGTCATGGGTCAGAACCATCACACTGACACCACTGTTTCTGGGCTGGTGATTTTACATAGTCTTTCTGAAGATTCCCATGAAATCTGTGAAGGAGTTCATTCTTGCAATATTTGGAATCTGCAGGTTATCCCAGATGGCTTCAGGAATTTTGTGTGAGGTCATCAGAAACTAGGCTTAAGGGCTAGAAATAGCAATCGACATTTAGATACTTACTATTTATCACTTATGTTTTTTCTTACATATTGAGCTGGTGATTTTGCATTGGGTGGTGGGGGACTAACAAATAAAAGAAAGTTCATTTCTAATGAAATGTCCACTTTAAAGTGACGGTTGCTACAACAAAAACCGTGCCAAAAAAATGCCCTGCAACAAAGACAATAATACTCATCAACTATTTGATCTCCCCGTTCCTCAGGTGTTCACTCTTTTGCACAGCTATGGCAGGATCTTCACATCAGACACACTTCTTGATGTGTCAGGTGCCTGGTCCCACACTGCATGCTGAGATTCCATCCACTAACTTTTATATGTCACACATTAGTGAGGTATCGGCTGGCTGATAGAACCACAGCCCGCAGCAGGAGGTGCAAGTATCTGACACATCTGGAAGTGGATCAGATGTGAAGATTTTGCTCTGCAAAAGAGGAAAGATCCATGAAACTTCCTGAAGGATAGGTATAATACCTTTGCAGGAGGATTTTTGGGCACAGTTTTTGTTGACGCAACAATGTTGCTTTAAGTTTATTAAACATTAAAAAAAAATTGCCCCTAGAACTCCAAGTCACTATATAAGTGGAATGGATAGACAATCAGCATTTAGATTCTCATAAATGTCACTATATTATGCCACTGATAGTAAAAAGAAGAAGCTATATATACTTCCATAGTAAATATACAGTTCTCACACAGACAACGTACCCGCCGTCATAATTTTATCGTTTTCCTGCAATAATTTGACATTTGGTGTACTACTGTTAAACAATGCGTATTACTATTTTTTCATTCAGGCAAACTAATGATCATATCTCAAAGTCTTGTGCCACCCCTAAAATATGCATTACAATGAAGTATACCACTATGATAAACACAGGCTATAGTTCACCAACAGCCTGTCTCCAGGCAGCAATGCATTTCAGGATGTACAAAGCTACATACATAGGGACAGGCTGTTACTGCTACTGGTGGTGTTTCCATTTTTTTGTGTAACAATTAGTAAAGTTGTTACATGACAACATACTTGTTTGGCTTACCTAGGTGTCTGTAATATATTTATACGTATGCACATTTTTATATAAATGTATAGATGTTTGTATAAATGTATTTACAGTAACTACTTGCTTCCAGTGTATAAATATCTTTATACGCATATGTACGCGTTTGCATATTTAGGAAAGCATACATTTGCTCTATGCATTATGCTAATATGTAAACGTGCAAGCCTTATAAATTGATATTAATAGTATTAGTTATACTAAACTTCATTACAATCTGATATGTATCCTGATAGTTGTTATATCACACTGTAGAGACCTTCACTGTTTTGAAATGATGAAGATAAATTTGCTTTTAAACTTTCCTTCTCAGACAGTCCAGCTGTAGAATGCTAACCACAGACTGACAGTGGTGAGCAGATGAGCCAAAGAGCCCCACAGAAGAGCCTACAAGACTGTTCTGTGGAACATCAATTACATGCAGATTGCAACCAATAAGAAAAACAGCTTTTATTAGTGCAAAACTCACTGGTTCAGGCAACCGCAAAGCATGCTACAAACCATTTCAAAGGTTTTGTAAACTGACATCATGCTTGGCATCTCACCATTAAAAGTTGAACGCAGATTAGCCGTGGTGTCTACACGTTTATGACTTTTTGTAAATAATCCCCTGCACAAGTACTAGTCAACAAGGAAAGGCTATACAGATCTAATATTTGCACAGCTAAAATAAATAGTAATTTGTATTCTCAACAATAAATTGTGTTCTCAAATTTGCCGCATCTCATCTATCACTCTCTTGCACAAACAAAAAAAGATAAAACAATGAAAACACAAACCTGCCACAAAAATGCTACCCAACCAGTAATATGTGCCTTAAAAAGTCAGCATCATGACACTATCATGACAAATAAAACTGGTCTACCTATTTATTAAATCCCCAATTGGTGAATCTGTGAGAAGAAAACTGGGTGGGGTGATTATTATGATGTTTTGATTTTCTAGTTAAATACACTTTAATCCGACAAAGAAGAAGATATACCGATATGACAATACTCCAGGATTTCACCTGTTTATCCTAGGGACTGCGTGTCTCTTCATAAATTTTGGACAGAGTGAAAGAGGGTTTAGGATATTATATCTGGCGAGCGATGTCCAATTGGGGGATTATATAAGCATAATCTCCCAAATACGCAGTTTCAGGTTTGTGCAGACTGATGATACCAGAGAAAAAAACATTCGAAAATATATATGCTGTCATTTTTTTTATATTGAACTCAGTAAACTGGTGTCAAGCGTGTATATCATTGCTTTGCAGCCTTATTTGCCTCAAGTGTTAAAGCAGTTATAACAAAGACAATGCTTCTTGAGTACTAATATAAATATAGCACAGTGTGGATTCCTCTTTATATGCGCTTGCTGCAGTTGGCTGGACTTGCTCTGAAACAGTTTATAGAAAGACCTGTAATGATAGAAATAGAAATTTAATTATTTCTATCAGAGCTCCAGGCTAATAAAATTTTAACCCTTACATTGGGGCTACCCCTGAACTTCAAGGGTTAAGTACTCATTTAGGGGGCTTAAATAACAGTTATACTCACCCAAACTGCTATCCTACCTGGCTGCTAGATCAGCCCCTGGAGCTCCAGCAGTCTAAGGTTCTGTGAGCCATCATGTCCTTTAATTTGTACAGGATGTAAGGACACCGAGGGACATAGCGTCGCTGGAGCGGAGGAAGAGACAGGCTGAAGGGACCGGTCTAGAAACCAGCCATGATCACAGTTAAGGTAAGTATAACTCTGTTATTTTAGCTCCTTAGGCAAAATAAGCATTGGATTTTATGTGCTTTAAGTTGGGTATACACTTTTGGATGGAATCTATTGTATTCCACAGGTTGTCAAAATACCTGGACAGTGCCTGCATCTGATTGGATGCAGGCACTGTTCAGCTGATGATTTTCTGCCTGGCTCCTTCGAAGGATGTTGGGCAGGAGGCAGCAGACAGGGCCACCCACTGAACAAATTTTGGTCGATTTATCAAGAAATAGCCAAAATTTGTTCAGCATATAGCCAGCTTTAGGTTCTGATTTCAGCATTTTCTGACTCTGGAAACGCATGCAGGTTAGAAAATTTAAAGTCAGAACTGATCTGTACGATTCTCTGTGCCTAAGAAATTATTGAAGCCATTTGATCTGCATGACAGCCAGACAACCAGAATTTTCAGATGCAGGGTCCGGCAGTGACAGCCCTCATATTCTTTTCACAACAGGTTTCCTTTTTACTGGCTGTGCTATGCAAACTTGTGGAGCCATTAAATCCTGGTACTTGCAAACCTGCATTTTATTGAATCCAGATGTTTGTTAATTGCATATACATTGGGGCTATAACAACGTGACTTCCACTCTAGACTTTGTTCAATTCGCATACACAATAACTTTCAAGGAAGATTTGATTTTTTTAAAATTCTGCTGAACCTGACTTGATTTTTAAAATCATTCCGTTAGTAAATTAGTCCCATAATAACTAATCACAATTAACCTTTCCATATGCTTTAAAGGATGTAGATGTTCCAGGTGTTTTGAGCATGTTGCTTCCATTTTCTACCTTTAATGACTCTATATTCTGAATTAGGGATGCAACGATACCGATACTAGTATTGGTATCGGCGCGGACACTGAGTATTTGGGCGAGTACTCGTACTCGCCCAAACGCTCCGATACCTTCCCCAATACCGGAACTTCCGGCCAGAGGAAAATTTCTGTAGGGGAACATGGAGCCGGCTTCCCTTAGGAAGCCAGCTCCATGCTGATTGGCTGGGAAGGCTGGTCATGCTGGTCAATCAGCATCGAGCCGGCCAAACAGATGGCTCCTTGCTGATTGGCTGGTTAGCCGGCTTCCCGACCAATCAGCATTGAGCCACCAAACATCCGGCGCCATGCTGATTGGCTGGGAAGCTGGCTTTCCAGCCAATCAGCATGGAGCTGGCTTCCTAAGGGAAGCCGGCTCCATGCTGATTGGCTGGGAAGCTGGCTTTCCAGCCAATCAGCATGGAGCCGGCTTCCCGGGCAATCAGGAAGCCTGGCGGCATGTAATGATGACATGCTGCCCGGCTTCCTGATTGCCCGGGAAGCCGGCTCTCTGCCAGCAGAAGCACCGGTATCGGTACTCGGTATCGGTGAGTCCCGAAATGTAAATATCGGGACTCGTACTCAATACCGAAAATTTGTATTGGTGCATCCCTACTGAGTGGACAGTGTATAAAAATATCTGCCCTCTGATGGACACCGTAGTGATCACTCCATACTGCACAGAAAAATCATCCAAATCACAGTGCCTTTCAAGAGAAGAGCTTTCATACTCACCTTTTGGGTGGCCCATTTGCCCTACCACCCTCCGTTACACTGTTTAAGTCTCCATAATAGTGTTTAGCATTCAAAAGTTCTGTGTCCCCTTTGCGTGCTGGTACCTTCCTCTGAATATGTTGAAGGTTGGAACAATAATGTTTGGCAACTGAAATACCTGAAAATATGAAATGCCTAAAGCTCTGAAACGGAGGGGAGGTGGGACACACAGGTCACCAAAGAGGTAAGTAAAGAAGCTCCTCTCTCTTAGGGCACCTGATTTGGGTAAACCTTTGCCTTGACACGGTTAAATTATTATAATGATAAACAATAGCATTATGTAACTTGAAACTGATTTTAAGGACAGGTCTTGCTCTTACATAAGGATTTTCCTCTTAACAAGAACAATCTACCAATTGATCATGAAACATAATCATCTTGTGACCAGCAGAAGAGCTTGAATTAATCTTGCATCTTCATGCAGAGTTCAGAGCCAGCACAGGACACCGCACACCAGTGCCTCTGCAAAAAAAATATGGCCACTAGAATACTTCATCCTTACAACTTTTTTTAATTGTAATATATCATTCGTTTTTGCTACAAATGATCAATGCTACACAGACAAAACAAAAGTGCATGTGTGTTCCTGTTAGGGAGATTTACTCTCTCGAATTGTCCTGATCATAAGTGTCACAGGGAATAAAGTGAATTCAACATTTGTAGTTGCCCTCAGAACAGCAAAAAGAGAGGAAATCTTCCAATGAGGACACTTAGTCTTGTGACAACTGTCTAATAGAAGATTCCCTCACATTTCATAGCTACCCTCTTTTTTCCTGTTGAGTCTACAGGACAGGAAGTGAAGGGAAATCTCCCTAATGAGACACAGATGGCAAAAAAAAAGGCCCGACAGCAGTTTTGACCCTTCCCTACTCTTTCCAAAATAAAAAAGTTTGGCTTTAGATATGTTTTAAGTATTAAATGTTTACTATTCACATTTACAGTTTACATTAATCATAGCTACCGAACTGTAACTTTCAAAAGCAATATGGTAGATATAATACTTTGGTATACGTGCAGCACTTTATTTCATAAAATTTAATATAGCAATGCTACCTTGAGTGTTAGTAGTTTAATTCCAAGTCTTGGTGCTGTATGCAATTTTTCTTTTATGTTGCCCTGAACCCTCTGGAGTCATAATATGGTAATGCCACTTGAAAGCAACTCTGTCACAGCCAAATGAAAATTAGAAATGCTGCATGGAAAAGATGGCTTCAAATACTTATCTGCCCATCTGTCTTGAAGAAATACTGCTACTGAAGAAGCTTCTGCACCCAACACCACAAAGTGATGCACTCTTGCACTCTGTGATCCCATCCACCAGCCCATATATTACTTCAGGACACAGTAGTGATTTCGGGGGCCAGATCTTTGAACCACCATCTCATGTTTATGGCTAGCCTAAAGCTCACATAGATTTTAGAGGATAGTCGCACAGGTTGGCAGAATCAAATCATTTTTTACATAGAATATCTTTATGGTTTTGCAGTCAAGCAAACCAAATGGCAAATGCACTCATCAACTTATCAACAGCTTTACAGCAAGGTGCACATGGAAGGGAACAGCAAAAGGTTTCCCAGCACACTCACCAGCCAGCATGCAAAAAAACTTGTCTCAGCGCTAAGGTTAAAAACAGAGGTTTAGATACACGTCTTCTGCAGAAAATGTGAACGCTGCACAGCCTCGACAAGGAACCTCTATATAGTGCGGTCCTAACTCTAAATTATGAGAGTCTCCATCTTGGAGCACATGTAGCAAAGATAAAAGGTGGTTGGGCTGCCTCCTGGCAAACCTGCACCCAATTTTATCTTTTGCTACATTTTTGCTGTTGTACTAAATCACTTCAGGACACACTAATGACATAGGAGCCAGAGGGAGGGACCACAATGACCAAAAATCCAACAAATCTAGAAGTATGTCCAATGCAGAAGATTCTTCAGTAGCAGTATCTCTTCAGGATAGCAAAGATTAGTGGCACCAGTGGTTGGACAGGTAAGTATGAAAAGCTTTCTGTTCCATACAACCTTTTTTTTTTTAAATGGTGGCGATAGTGTCACTTTAACCATTATTACTATTAATCAAGCCATAAGGTTGACACAGAATAGAAGATTTAAAACAATGTACAATCTTAAAAGCTATTTTGCCAATTCCCTTCTGCATGAGAAAATGGACTATAGACAAGATTACAAGTTTATCAAGTGCTCTACAAAGCCACAAAGGTATTCTGTCGGGAGAATGGTTAGATTAGGACAACCAACATCTAAAATCAAGAGGCAGCTTTAGGCTGCATAGACTACATAGTCATGGGATGGTGGTCCAAAGATCTGACTGCTATGTGATTATTTTGTGCAAAAATCACAACATATACTGTATATGCATGCTTGCACTGGTTACTTGTCTTATCACAGTTTCATCTGCCAGTACAACATTGGGCTTCACACCAGACTACTGCAGGTATTTTTGGTACTTTTAAGTCCACCTCATCATAACTGGTCTAAGTATACTTTCCAGTACAAAATGAAGAATATGAGGAATTAAAGCTGGCAAGTAAAGGTTTAAGAAGTTTGCACTCTGTACTTCTGTGAGAAGAATCATCAAAGGAAAACATAAATCTTCTGACACAGTCATTTTGTGTATGTATAAAACATGGGTATTTTGTGCTTACCCAATATGATGCCGGAGGGATCAGAGAAACATAAAAGAAAAATTGTATGTAGTGAAAATCCCTTCTCTTAAAATGGTCCCTACCTCACTACTAAGGCATTTAAGGAAATCTTTAAGAGATGTAAATGTTTCACAAAAAAATGTCTATCATCCTACAATCAATTTCCTCTGGTATCCACTGACGCAGTGTCTGATTGACAGTAAATGTCTAAATGGGCTATTCATTCTTCCCAGCCTTTGATGTGGTCAGGACAGGCAGCATTCTGTAGGGGACTCAGCAGTGAAGGAGTTAAAGGAATTTCACAGTTATCCTTCAAGCTGATTAAGCCAAACAAAAAGACACTTCTTAATGAGGAGCTGACATGTGCCAGTACTGCGGGTTCTTGAGTAAATGCTATGCACTGTTTTTGTTTTCCAATTATTTTGCTGTTATCACAAATGACTTTGGCCTATAAAATGTACTGCAACTAACACTATGTTAGACATCCTATAAATATGCATACACAAATAGATAAATCCTTGCCAGCTTGTTATCCTGTAAACAACAAATACATAGATAGATAGATAGATAGATAGATAGATAGATAGATAGATAGATAGATAGATAGATAGATAGATAGATACAAAAATACATACACACAGACAGACAGATACATTATTAAATAGAAATAAAGAGTTGGAGAAAAGGAAAAAGAAAGAAAGAGAGAGAGAGAGAGAGAGAGAGAGAGAGAGAGAGAGAGAGAGAGAGAGAGAGAGAGAGAGAAGAACAAAGAAAGAAAGAAAAAGAAAGAAAGAAAGAAAGAAAGAAAGAAAGAAAGAAAGAAAGAAAGAAAGAAAAGAAAATAGTGTTGTATTGGATTGCTACAACTGCTGATGTTTGCAAATATCTTAACATTGACTTCCAAGCTAAGATGAACATGGTGACTGTCTTCAGAGAACAGGACATCTTTGTGCTCTGGCTCTGTTTCCTTCCTCTCTTTTTCATCTTAGTCTTTATTGTTCTTCTTAATGCTTTGTCCCACAAAAGTTGTAAGAAGTTGCACTTCAATTGCTGGGTTTCACTGCATGGTCGCTACAAAGGCTGAGCACAGATGGATTAAAGGCACCATATCTGACAAGACGTGGCTTCATAGGGAGTACAAATTGCTGTGGACATTTGCTAGGCTCACAGAAGGACCAAATGGGAGGTTTGGCAGTGTTATTGTAATATCCAGGAAGCAAAGGAAACGCATCATAATTTTAAATTGATCCCATTTTTAGATAGATGTTGCTAATTTATATAGGCAAAGACAAAACAGGACAGAATGTGTGCCACCCTAGTCTAAGTTTAACCCATTGTTTTCTGTGGAAGGAAGGTGGGGAAGGAACTTTCCTCAAGGTTTTATGTTCTTTCTTTATCTGTTTCACCATATTTCACTGTTGTTGTCTTGGTTTTTTTTTACTATTGTTTTCTAATTTCCCTTTTGTTGTAAGACTTCCCTTTTGAAACTTTTATAAACTTTTATACACTGGAGGAAGAACAGGCAAACTTCCCCAATCAAATCTGACAAACTAAATCAATCTTCACAAATAGACAACATATGAGTAAATACACAAATAGGGTATTGTTAAATATTTACCAGATTGTACAGAAATATGGAAGGAAAATATTAGTTCTTACTTTCTGTGTGAAACAGTGAGCAATTATCCAGAGAATTTTAATATTTCACATCTATTCTGATCCACAGACAATAGACTGGTGGGATTTAATATATTCAGGGTCTTCTCTAATGTTCTAAGTACTACAATGGATGTTCAGCCCTCTGACACACACTGAGGCCTGAATGTTAGTGACAATGGCTGGGAAATGTGGCGAGAAGTTAAGGAAACCTCTATTGTCTTCAAATGTCCAACCACTTTAGACTTTTGATCATTGATGTAAAATCATATCTTTTTCAAAATATAAAAGGTAACATCAACCTGCTTTTACACAGTAAATCAGGCCCATTGGATTTTAAACTCATTCACCATGCTGTTAATCTCAATGCAGGATACCACATTCTGATTTACTAAACAAATGTACACAAATTCACTTATGTCATGTACACATCCACAGTCGATTACCAAGTGCACATGCCCTAACCTCATAGAAGGCAGTGAGTAGGAATTTTCCCTTTGTTTTTTTAAATATTTTTGACTAACTACTGTAAATGTATTATGCCAGTAAGTGAAAATATATTGGCATATTTATTTTTTTAATTAAGCTGCGTTATCAGTCTACTTGTAAAATAATCAAAGCCAATTATTCTTTTCATTAAACTGATAGAACTAGGCTTACAGATAAACACCAGGCATCACCAAGTGCTACTTTAACCTGGGGGGAACCAGAGCATGCCACTTCTTTAGTGTTGGAAATGTCTGCACGGAACACCCCCAGAGCATACCACAAGAATTGCCTTTCCAAGCGTACCATAACTTTTCTAAAAGTCAGTATTTGCATGCTTAGAATTATAGTGTACATCAATTAAGCATATTGTGTCCCACAGTGCAACGCAATATACATACACATGTGCATAGAATCGAGAGACTTGCCTGCCACACATTACTGGCGGACATTTCTTTGAAGAAAGTGTAGAAAATGCTGCTGCTGTCATGTTTGCATTCTGATGAAAAGCTGTCAGGCACGCAGGCATGACAATTCAGCTACACAAGGATACTATCATTATGTTATAATTTTTAAGAATACCACTTTATATCTTTATTTTATCAGTTAACTTAATAATATACAATATATTCTTAGATGTGGTAGATGAACAGAGTATTTTCTGATTCATCCACTAAGTATAATTTTTTATTTTTTTATTTAACAAAGTAACATATTTCTACTTAAAAATATTGCATCCATGTATGAATAACTAATATATA